>NC_056746.1:980535810-980553310 GCF_019279795.1 Protopterus annectens | reverse complement strand
CTAGTACAAATAACTAGTTAGGGAGGAGTTCTAATCTCAGTCCTGGAAAATGTGTGTGAATGTGTGTATTTGTGTTTGCAAGTGTGTATTTCTGTTGTATTTTGTGGCCTTTCGCATCCAGTACATCTCACATTGCCATACTTTACAAGGGCTGCTGATTTTCCTCACCCTAGAAGTACCTTGGGACACCCTTCACCCTATACGCACTGTGGTGCATGCGATAAATGCATAACACTGTAGTAGCAATAACTAGATAGGTAGGGGTTCTAATTTCAGTCCTGGTAAATGTGTGTGTGTGAGAACAGTATCCTGTGTGTTTGGGTGAGAGCCATATCCATTAAGGAGTGGGTTTTGCAATTTTTTGTTGTGGTCCACTCAGTACATGTCCAAATGTCCACTTTACAAGGCCCACTGTTGTCATCCACTATAGAGGTAGCTGTAGATGCTCTGCAGACCTATAAGCTCTGTGCCACATGAAATAACTATGTAACAGTATGGAATAAATAACAAGACAGGCAGGGCTTCTAATCCTTTCATACCATTCCCCACTCAGGAATCATAGACAAACACACTCAGCTGGGCATCAACCCCTATATCACTAGGTGGGTTGCAAACTGGCTCACAGATAAAACTCACAGTCTGAAAGCAGCAGACTCCATGTCAGACTGCTGACCATTCACGAGTGGAGTACCACAGGGTCTGGTCCTGGGTTCCCCATGTTCAGTATCTTAGCCTCTGAAGTCCAGCCCAACATGAAGGGACTCTGGCTGACAATGTTTGCAGATGACTGCAAGGTGGGTGCTATTATTACCTCCCCAAGTGATGTTGACATCCTACAGAAGGGCCTCATGGAGACCTACAACTATTGTCAGAACCCTGGACTTAAGCTCAATGCCAGAAAATGTGTTGCCATCCCCTTTGGGAGCAGCTTGATTCCCATGAATCACCATATCGATGGTAGTCCACTGAACAAAGACGTTGTTATAAGAGAACTGAGAACAGAGGTTGACAGTGACCTCTCTGTTGATCACCACAGTACCACTGTGGTAGGAAATTTCTTCTATGTGGCACATCTCATTAATAAGGGTGTTGCATCCACGAAGAAAGAGGTCATGGTCTACTTCTACTCTTCCCTCATTAGGCCAATCATCAAGTACAATGGCCCATATGGCATGTACCTCACTAGACACCTGCAACAACTGGAGAGGCTGCAAAAGTACTTCACAAAGAAGATCCTAGGCCTTACACACTGTCTTATATGGACAGACTCCAATAACTCCAACTATTCTTTGTCTCATATTGGCTACTTAGAGGCAATCTCTGCTTGACTTACAAAGCCATGTCTGACACAGTTCTGTTAAGCATGCTACATCTAAAGAAACCCAATCCATCTGCACCACATGCCCCAGAGACCTCAACCCCATTTCCACAATCAACAGAACATGCTGGAGGGACTGGTTCATAACCCAGAGACTGGCCATACTATGGAACAGACTTCACATACATGTCTAGCAGAGCACCTCACTGGTCATCTAAAAAAGAAATCTGGATAAGTGGAATGGGAATAGAAATCTCACCCTGGAGATAACTCCAGTGGCTATACTCAATAGACAAACCGGGGAGTAATATCAGGTGGCACGATGCCAGGGTAATCCTATGGCCTAGGCTTGTAAAGGCTCCATGGCCATTCACCTAGTACACACCTATGAACCTATGGATCTCAGTACTGGCATACGTGTGTTTGTGCATTAGTGCGTATAAAAGTGTTTTGTGAGTGTGTAAACATGTAGGTGAAAGTAGTTTGAGGCCCTTCTCACCCAGTACACCTCCCATTGCCATACACTACAAGGGCTGGTGATGCTATTCACTTTACAGGTACCTTGGAACACCCTTCACCCTACAAGTCCTGTGGTGTGTGCGGTACTTGCATAACACTATAGTACCAATAACTAGATAGGTAAGGGTTCCAATCTGAGTCCTGGCAAATGTGAGTGTGTGTAAGTGTTTGTAAGTGTGTATATTTGTAGGATACAGCATTTTGAGGCCTCACTCTCCCAGTACATTGCCCATTGCCATACTTTACAAGGGCTGGTGATGTTGTTCACCTTAGAAGAACCATGGGGCACACTTCAACCTATAAGCTCTGTGGCACATGCAATAAATACATAACACTGTAGTAGCAATAACTAGATAGGTAGGGGTTTTAATCTCAGTCCCGACAAATGTGTGTGTGCGAGAACTGTATCCTGTGTATGTATTTGAGTGAGAACTGTATCCATTGAGGAGTGGGTTTTACATTTTTAGGCCATGGAACTCCCAGTATATGTCCCAAGGTCCACTTTACAAGGCCTGCTGTCTTCATCAACCCCAGAGGTATCTTTTGACACTCTTCAGCCCAATAAGTCCCATGCCATGTAACTATGTAACAGTATGGACTGACTAACAAGATAGGCAGGGCTGCTAATCTTAGTCCTGGCAAATGTGCGCATGAGTGTATTTGTGTTTGCAAGTGTGTATAACTGTAGGTTAAAGTATTTTGAGCCCAGTCTCACCTGGTACATCTCCCATTGTCATACTTTAGAAGGGCTGGTGATGTTCACCTTAGAATTACCTTGGGACACGCTTCACCCTGTAAGCTTTGTGGCATGTGCAATAAATCCATAACACTGTAGAAGCAATAACTAGATAGGTAGAGGTTCTAATCTCAGTCCTGTCAAGTGTGTGTGTGTGTGTGTGTGTGTGTGTGTGTGTGTGTGTGTGTGTGTGTGTGTGTGTGTGTGTGTGTGTGAACAGTATCCTGTGTGTGTGTGTGTTTGAGTGAGAATTATATTCATTGGGTGTCCATGGTTTACTGTTTTAGGCTATGGTACTCCCAGTACACATCCCAAGGTCCACTTTACAAAGCCCTCTGTTGACATCTACCATAGAGGTATCTGTAGTCACTCTTCAGCCCTATAAGCCCATGCCACATCCAACAGCTATGTAACAGTATGGAATGAATAGCATAATAGGCAAGGCTGCTAATGTCAGCACTGCCAAATATGTGTGTGTGTGTGTGTGTGTGTGTGTGTGTGTGTGTGTGTGTGTGTGTATGTGTGTGTATGTGTGTGTGTGTGTGTGTGTGTGTGTGTGTGTGTGTGTGTGTGTGTGTGTGTGTGTGCGCACTGGTATGTATAGCAGCATTTGTGAGGGTGTAGACACATAGGTGACAGTACTATGAGTCCTTTCCCACCCACTACACCCCCCCATTGCCATACCTTACAAGGGCACATGATGTTATTCACTTTACAGGTACCTTGGAACACTCATCACACTATTAGTTCCATGCCACCTGCAATAATGGCATAACACTGTACTAGCACTAATTAGATGGGTAAGCGTTCCAAGCCTAACACTGGCAACTGTGATCTTGTGTGTGTGGGGGGGGACAGTATTCTCTGTGTGTATGGTCAACACAATATCCTCTGGGGGTGTGGGTTTTACCAATCTTAGGTGTGCTCTACCCACTACACTTACCATTGTCCACTTTACAAGAGCTGCTGATGTCAAGCACCATAGACTTACCTGTATACACCCCTCAGCCCTATAAGCTCTGTGGCACATGCAGTAACTTACACAGACTTGGTAAATGTGTACATATATAGCTGTACCTCTGCTATGACACGGTCGATGTGTTACTACTTTGCCATACCTATCACTGGCAATGTCTGCAGGGCCACATCCTGTTGACACACAGACACCTAGAACACAAACAGAATACAGCATGTGAGACTACATTCAGTCAGCATTACTAACACCAATTATGCATCATGGCTGAAAAGGTGCACACGTTCTGAAGTGTACCCATTACAAATGCCAGCTGACAGCATCTTACACAGCATTACATAGCTAAACTGTACTTAATTCACCCTGTGCATCAGAACCATATTAGCATGTCCCTGCATCGGTGGTATGGATGACAGGGATTGGCACAGGTATCATCATATGCACAGGGTGTTGTGTGTGTTTGCTAGAGCCCTAGGCTGTGCCATATGGTTGACATCATGTGTGTATGTTTGGATGACTGTTCTATGACTGGGCTAGGCAGAGGTGGTGTGTGTGTGTGTGTGTGTGTGTGTGTGTGTGTGTGTGTGTGTGTGTGTGTGTGTGTGTGGAGGTGACCTGGCTGTGATGGTGATGTGTGTGTGTTTGTATGCACACAGTCATGCCATGTGGCTCCCATACACAGGAGTATGTTGGACAGCTGTGGACCTTAGATGGCAGGATGTACATTTCATCATCTGTGGCCATGGACACATGAACTGGCCAAGACAGGGGTCTCACTAGCACCACCTGGCCCAAGGCCAGATGCAGTACAACTCTCTGATGGTGAGTGCTGTCTGCTGGATCTGTGTCCCTAATGGGAATGGCCAGGACCATGTGCCCATGGCCTGCGGTGTTGTGGTGTGGACAGCACCCCCCTTTGGTAGTGCTGGTGGTACTCCCACTACAGGCGTGTGAAGGTGCATGGCCCCATAAACTCTCAGCTGATCATGGTGCTGATCTACGTCCACATGGCTGCCGCCCATCTTCCATCACATGCTCCAGTACCAACATTGCACAATTGAGGAGTGCCACAGTCTCAGCCCATCTATTTATGACCTCAGTATTCTCATGTGTGGCCTCAACAAGGTCATGTAGGTCACCATGGACACCAAGAAGATCTGCATCCAAGACCCTGAGTATCTGTCTGGTGTTGAGGTCAGTACGTGCCTGTGCCTCCATGACAGCCCAAAACATGTGTCTGGTGACACCTGCTGTGGCACTTGTGACAGAGGCTGGATGGGCAGCAGTCCTCCTTTGAGCACCCCTGTCCATCCGCCTGTGTGGGACCTCGCCTGCACTCTGGATATGGCAAGTGTCTACACTCACACTTGCCATAGTCACCACACTATCCTGTTCCATGCCACCACCCACCAACTGTCCATTATCTGTGGCCACTAGGGATAGGGTATGTGTGGGCATCATGACTGTGTGGGGGGATGTTGTGGACAACAGTGGGATGCCAACCGATGGCACAGATTCAGCCCCCGACAACCCCAGCTGTGCCTCACTATGGCTATCATCATTGTCAGAGTCCACAGAGACACTGAGGTCAGGTTCTGTACGGGAGAGACTATGACCCCCCATTGCCACCTGTGAGGGGAAGACAACAAATGTAAATTAATACCTGCACTATAAGGTTGGCTGGTATACACACACACACGCACACACACGCACACACACACACACACACACACACACACACACACACACACACACACACACACACACACACACACACACACACCCACATGCACACACACAGACACATACAGGTGAGGTGGCACAAAGGCATTACACAGATCTCACAATACCCAAATGGTGACATGCATGACACACAGTCAGACCATAGCATACACACTCTGGACAGGCCCTCAACATCATGCAGTGCAAGCATTTTCACTCCATGTCACTAAGAATATACACCTCTGGGATATGTGAGTAGTGTTAATAGGTGATGGCCCTTCACCTAGCACACACTGCACCCATGTACACATTATTGCTGTTCACCTGTGTAGCAAAGTGGCAAAACCTACAGAACATACCTCACAACTGTACAAATCTTTGAAGAATGTGTAGATGTCTAGCTCATATGTTTGCGCTGCTCCTCATAACCCCTGTGTTTGTCTGACACATTACTGGGATGAACTGAGGATTGATTTCACTAATTAATGACATACATTTAAGTGTCAGACCCAAAAACCTGCAGTAAATGTATGTTAAAGCAAATCCTGTTACACCTACAACTTTCTAAGCTTACAGTGGATATGATAAAAGTGTACACACTCCTGTTAACATGCCAGGTTCTTGTAATATATAAAATGAAACCACAATAATTCATTTCAAAACATTGCCCACCTTTAATGTGACATATCGCCTGTGCAATCTAATTGGTAAACAAATGTGTTAGGTGTAAAATATAATAAATGAAATATGTACAATAGGGTAGTTGCATAAGTGTGCACACCCTTAAACTGATACTTTGTTGAAGCACATTTTGACTTAATTACAGCATGCAGTCTTCTTGGAAAGGAGTCTATCAGTATGGTATATCTTGACTTGGCATTATTTGGCTACTATTCCTTGCTAAAGCCCTCCAACTCTGTAAGATTGCAAGAGCATCTCATGTGCACAGGTCTCTTCAGGTCACACCACAGATTTTCTATCAGAGTTTGGTCTGGGTTCTGGCTGGGCCAATCCATAACCTTGATTGTGTTCTGGTGGAGCCATTCCTAGGTTGATTTGGATGTATGCTTTGGGTCAATGTCATGTGGAAAGGTGAAACCCCTCTTCATTTTTAGCTTTCTGCCAGACACCTGATGGTTTGGGGCCAAACGTGAATGCTACTTGGTACTGTTCACAATTCCCTCCAGCTTGACTAAAGCCCCAGTTCCAGCTTATGAACATCAACCCCAAAGCAGGACACTTCTACCACCATGCCTCACTATGGGGATGGTGGTCATCGGGTGATGCGAAGTGTTGCTTGTGCACCAGATATACCTTTTGGAATTGTGGCTGAAAAGTTGAACCTTGTTCTCATTACACCATAACACATTTTCACACATGCTCTTGGGAGACTTGATGTAATGTTTTGCAAATTGTAGCCAGGCCTGAATGTTTTTCTGTGTGGGAAAATGCTTCCATCTTCCAAACCTACCCCATAGGCCAGTCTTATGGAGAATATGGGAGGTTTTGTCACATGTAGTACACAACCACTACTTGTCAGAGATTCCTGCAACTCCTTCAGTGTTACTGTATGTCTGCTGGCAGCCTCCCTGACTGGCTTTTGTCATGTCTTTTCATCAGTTTTGGGGGACGTCTGGTTTTTTGCAATGTCACTGTTGTCCCATATCTACTCCACCTTTTGATGACTGTCTTCACTGTGTTCCATGGTATATGCAATGCTGTGGTAATGTTTTTGCACCCTACAACTGACTGATACTTTTCAAAACTGAGATCACTTTGATGTTTTGTAAGCTCTCTGTGAACCAAGGCTTTTGCTGTAGCAGGCAACTGAGTAAATGTCAGGAATATCTTACTAGGCAGCAGACCAATATTTGGTGTTACTCAGAGTCTCTTTACTTGATGGCAGGTGTGTACACAAGCAGCATGAATGCTGTAATTAAATCACAAGCTGCTTCAACAAAGTATTAGTTGCCGGGTGTGCACACATATGCATCCAGCTTATTGTAGGTTTTGTATCCTTCATACCATTGAGAAATGTATAAGGCCCTGTGATGTGTTTCCCTGTTTATGTCTTCCAGGTGCAGTACATCTTGCCACAAATCCTGCTTACACGGAGGATGAAACTGCAGTAATAACTGACCACATCATCCAGCACTACATTGTAATGTTCAGCCAGAGCCAACAGCATCTGCAGGAGTGGACCGCCCTGTGGGATGACCTTGTCCACAGGGTAAATGATGTGTGGTTTAAATAAGGCCAAATTCCTGCCCTTTGCCATCATTGGTCGATTTTGTAAATGTTGAGCACAGCTTAGTGATGCGCAAACCTGGTAAGCTGGTTTTAACAATGCTTAAAGGGGACATTGTTGAGCACTGCTTAACAGTGCACAAATCCGCATAGCTGAGCTGACTGTTGCTTAGCATTCACGTCTAAGCACTGCTTAGACCGGCTAAACATAGCTGAGCACTGCTAATCATTGCTCACTTTTAATTTTTAAAAATATTAGAATAATGACTTTGTTTAGTAAGTGTATATGATTTACTTTACATAACGTCCCTCTATATGCTTTCATTACATTACCAAGGGGTGTGACAGTACTGTATGGGACACTTGTGTTTACATAGGTTCATAGGTAGGTAATAGGCTATTGGCCCTAGGGCCTATATAAGCCTAGCCAAAATGGTACCCTGGCTTTCGCCACCCAAGAAAATTGTTTTCCTGTGCCCCTGTCGAGCAGAGCCACAAAAGTGATTCCCGGGGTGAATTTCCTATTTCCCATCCAATCTTAAAGATTTTTCTTGAAGAGTGCTAATCAGGAGCTCTGTTTGACATAGATAAGTAGGCTGTTCCAGAGTATGGGAAGTCTCTGGGACAGATATCTATTCCTCCAGCATGTTCTGTTTATTGTGGTGACAAGGTTTAGGTCCCTACAGTGTGTAGCTCGGAGGGATTGGGATTTAAGTGGAGCATGTCCAACAGCTCTGGGTTTGACATAGCTTTGTATGTTAGGCAGAGATTGCCTCTGAGTAGGTGATATGCGATGGAGTAAAGCTAGAGTTTTTTGAGACGGTCTGCATAGGGCATCTGTTTGAGAACAGTAATCCTCTTTGTGAGGTATTTCTGTGGCTTCTCCAGTTGTTGTAGATGTCTTGTGAGGTACATACCAAAAGGGGCGCTGTACTCCATAATGGGTCTAATGAGTGATGAGTAGAGGGGAACAATGACCTCTTTTTTTTCTGGATGAAAAACCTGTTGTGATGAGGTGAGCCATGTAAAAGGATTTCCTGACTACTGTAGCGATGTGATTATCAAAGGAGAGACTATTGTCCACCTGTGTCCCAAGGTCTCATCACACTTTTGGTGTTAAGTAGACTACTTCCTATGTGGTAGTTCATTGGTACAGAGTTTTTACCAAAGGGGATGACAATGCACTTTTTGGCATTGAGCTTCAAGCCATGGCTTTGACACCAGACATCTGTCTCAGTGATGCCCTTTTGTAGGATGTCCACATTGTTAGGAGTTTCGATTATGGCTCCTAGTTTGCAGTCATCTGCAAACTTCATTAGCCAAAGACATTCTGTGTTAGCCTGTACTTCAGAGAAGTAGATACCAAACAGGAGAGGACCCAGGACTGGACCCTGTGGTACTCCACTTGTCACTGGTCTGAAGTCGGATTTGGAGTCTGCTACTTTCACAGTGTGGTTCTGTCCATGAGCCAGTTGGCAACCCATCTTGTGACATAGGGATTTATACCTAGTTTAGTGAGTTTATCTATAATTCCAGAGTGGGGGATGGTGTCAAAAGCCTTGGCAAGATCTAGATAGGCTGTGTGAACCACCTTACCCTCATCTATGGCTTTGGTGACTGCTTCAAAGAAGTCTATCAGGTTTAGGAGACATGATCTGCCTTTTACAAACCCAAACTGGGTGGGGTCCAGAGTTTGGAGATTACCAATGTCTTTGTTTATGAGTTCCATGATGATACGTTCCATGGCCTTGCAAACCAGGCTCATCAAGCTAATGGGGCAGTAGTTCCTAGGGTCAGTCATGGCTCCACCTTTGTGGAGTGGGATAACTGTTGCTGTGCACCATTCAGTGGGCACAAAGCCCACTTGAACATGGTACTGAGATGGGGTGCCAGTTCATTCTATAGTTCGTGTAGAATGCAGCCTGGGATATTGTCAGGTCCCATGGATGCTGTGTTCTTGACTTTGGAGAGTGTGTTTTGTACCTGTGCAGCGGTGATTACAGGAACTTTGCATTCTTCCGGTATAGAGATGGGCCCTCTAGGGGGTGAGAGGGGGATAAAGTTACATGGGTGGTTTCACATGTTATATGCACTCATACTTCCATTTTAGACCAGTTACACTACCCTGGTTGACAAATATCACGTACTACATCATTTACAAAAAAACAATTTTAACACTGCTTTCCTATGTAAAAATAAAGTGTCTGTCTTGGTACTTGAAACGTGAATGCCTGCATACAAAGCCAGGACTCTAACCATTATGGTATCCCAATGGTAGCTGTTTAGCTGTATATTTTTATCTCCTCTGGGATGTTTAAGCAATGCTGGGTAAAGGGCCATAACATGCACATCTGTTCAGCTATGTTTAAACATACCTTAGTATGGAAAAAAATTATTTTGATTTATTTTTGGACTTGTACAGCTTTATTACTCTAGGAGGTTGACAGGTATATGAGGCCGGCATCTGGGCATTCTGCAGACACCTGTACAGTTAACAGCTATGGCCTTATGGTGCTTTCACATGGCAGACATTTGTGTTTCAGTCTTCATACCCTGCAGGAAGTCCGTGCTACTGCAAACCTTTTATTCTATCAGCTTTCGGGTTTGTCAGTGCAATATTTAAAATGTGTCCCTATTTCTCTGGCTTTGTCCCCCCCATTATTTATGACTTTGTACTGCTTTATTGCTCTGGGAGGTGAGATGTATACGAGGCAGGCATCTGAGCATTCTTCAGAAACCTGTACAGTTGGTGGCTATGGCATTATGGCACTTTTACAATGCAGGGGGTGTGTGACAGAACCTGTCACACACACCCCCTGCATTGTTTCTTGCTCCCCTAGCTATATCAGTGTCCGTGGACACTGAAATGCTCATTTTATTTCATTTCAGTGTCTGTGGACACTGAAATGCTTTTACAAAGTGCTGTATGACACTTTGAGTGCATGGGGCGTGTTGGATATGCATGCACTGCTTAGACATACCCACTGCACTCATTCAGTGTTTGTGTCCATTTAGCCTTAACAGCAGCGTGCCTTCATGAATATGCAAGGCGCGCTGCTGTTAAAGCTAAGGCTAAATGGACACATACCACTACGTGCAGGGATACCACTATTCCTGCACTGAGTTTATTGATGCCTGTGGTAACTCTTTCCAACAGCACTTACTGGCAAACAGGCATTTCTGTTGGCAGGAACATGGATATTCTTACCTGTCTTATGGTTCCTCCTCCCGCTCTACCTAAAAAAGCAAAAACAAAATAAATATCCCTTGCCAGCACCATGTGCTCAGTCTACACTTCAGCAGTTGTTGGGTGACTTTGCAGTGGCTACAGCTTGATCCTCATTCCAATCATTGGTTTCCCTAGTACCCTCTGGTGTAGATCCTTCTGCCACTATGCACCAGGGACTAGCCACATCCCGGGTGGAAGGTTGCAGTCTCCATATATCAGGCATGAGTAAACAATCAACTTTGGGTATGGTACTTTCTCAGGCAGATTCTTCCTGGGGTGGCTGGAGTGTGAGACCTGATTCCCAAGTTGAAGTGCCATCCTTCAGTCAAGATCCTTCTATGAATATCCATAGAAAATAAGGCTAGACATATTTTATCTAAAGACAGCCTGTCTGTTAATAAAGATGAATATCCATAGAAAAAAAGGTTAGACCTATTTTTTCTAAAGATAGCCTGCCTATTAATAAAGATGAATTACTTACCTTAGCTAAGGGTTAATTGTTGACCATGAATTCTGTGGAAGAGCAAGGAAATGTAAACAAATCCTGAGGATGTTTTATCTGATAATGAAAGGGACAAGGAGTCTGCTGTATTTTCCTCACAAGTACCTGACTCTGATTCGGAGGAGAATGTTTCCTCATTTTTTTCCCATAGATGATTCTTTTTTTTCTGAGATTGTGTCCAGAATGAATAATGTATTTTTGTGTAAACAAATGGATGTGCCCCCTTCTTAAGGAGATATTATAATAGGTTACAAGTGTATGTGCTACATACTACACTTATACCTCCTACTATATTAGCTTTGGAGAATATTTTTGATTTTGCCTACAATAATCATGATAGTCAATCTTCAGTCCCAAAAAGCAGATATACTTTATTAAGTTACTTAGTCTAACAAGTATTTGTTTTGTTGTATTAGGTCTGGCCCAGCAGCTACTTCTATTTTTCCCCAACTGCTAAAAAACTTCTGGTCAATACTAATTCTTCGCCATTGGAGAAGAATAGTAAGGCCTTTGACAAGTCTGGTAACAGAATTTTCTCTTCTTCAGCTCTAACCTTCAGAATCTTGAAGTACCAGGCTCATATGTTTAAATATATAGAGAGGTTGAGGAACTTTTCTGTCACATTGCAGTCAGAAGGTAGGTCCTTTCATAATTGTATTATTGCTGTTGTTTCTTAAGTATCTAAGCATTCTTTAAAGAGTGTGTATGACTATGCTGACTCTGTGTCCAGTGCTACAGCTACTGGTCCTGTGGTGAGACATTTTTCCTGGGTACTTAATCAGAAGTTTTCTAAAGAAGTAAAGTCCAAGCTTTTGAATTCTCCTTTGGATAAGAAGGCTTTGTTTTCCCATTCTGCTACTCAGGTACTCAGTTCCATGAAAGAGGCAAATTGAGCCAGGGAATTACTAAGACTTTTCAGCACCCTTTTTCTAAATCTTCCAAAATCTATGGCTCAGTTAAAAAAACAAAACAAAACAAAAAAAAAAAAAAAACAATAGCAGCAAGCTTACAGCAAACAGGGATCTAAAAAGAAATGGCAGGAGGGATCTAACAAAAATAGGGATCCTTTCAGAAAAAGGGACAGACTTCTATATCAGAATGATTATGCCCGCATTCTTCCTTCCCATTCCTCCCCCCACCACTTCCCCTTAAAGCTGGCCCCAAAAAGTCATTCTTGGTCTTCCTGTTTGGCAACAAATTGTTTCAAACAAATGGGTTCTGAGAGCAGTTCAGGAGGATTTCAAATGGCACTGCCTAGACATACCTCCTTTTTCAGATAATCCACCCCACCCCCCAATCCTCCAAACCAAACAGAGCTATTTCGTCAGGTTTTTCATCATATGTTTTCCTTGGGGTTATAGAAAGAGTGCCCGAAAACCAAAGGGGAGAGGGATTCTATTCCAGAATTATTCTGGTACCAAAACATGATCCTATGTGGAGACCAAAACTCAACATACCCTTTCTCTTGTTTGTGAAAGTAGCAAAGTTCAAGATGTTGACTTTACAGAGTCTGTTACCTCTAATTTCTCTTCTGAGTTTCATGGTAACTCGAGACTTACAAGATGATTATCATCACATTCCTATTGCCACAGAGTTCAGAGATCTCTTCGGGTTTTCTACTGCATTACCCTTTTGGTTATCTACAGTTCCAAGGGTGTTAAAAAATGTCAATCTCCAGTGATAGCTCTCATGGCAGACTGCAGGTCATTTACATATTTCCTTATTTAAACAACTTACTTATCTTTGTGGTGTCTTTTTCCAGATTTGAAGAGCCCCTTTCATGAGTTGCAAATCTCCTTTTTAACCTGGACTTTCAGATCAAGAGTAAAAAATAATCCATAATTCCTTCTCACAAGATTGTGTTCTAGGATGCCTTCTAGATTATTCCTTGTATAATGCATTCCAAACAAAACAGAAAGTGGACTTGTATCTTGAAATCGTCCTGACCTACTCAAATCAGTCTCACAAATCAGCAAGACAGTATCTCAGAATTATAGGGTTCATGGAATCTATGATTCTCATAATTCCACTTCCCAGGTTGCACATGAGAAAAATCCAATGGTTCTTGAAAACTATGTGAACCCAACATTTTACCCCCTGGAATTTCAAATTCCAATCCTGTGTTTCATGAATAGAGAACTGCTTTGGTGGAGACAACAGATTGCCCTGAATCCAGGCCTCCCATTCATTTTTCCAACTCCAGCTCACTCACTCAGAGACAACAGCCACTTCAGATTTTACTTTGGGGCAGTTTCTCTTGGGGTAAAAGTGTACAGGGTCTTTAGAACAAAACTGACAGGCCAAAGCACATAAATATCAAAGAGATGTTATTTGTGATCCATGCTATAGAATCTCTTCATCATATCTGGCTCCCAGGAGCTTTGCAAATGATTACAGACAACACCACAGTGATGTGGTACATAAACCTAAAGGTGATCACCTTACTGCAGACTGGCTATGGTTGCTTAGGAAGTCACTCTGAAACATGGTTTAACCCTCCAAGCTTATTACATTTCATCAGAGTAAAATGTAGTTGAAGATAGGATGAGCAGCATCAGGACAGACCTCACAAATGTAAATTGAATGAGGGCGGTCTTCCAGCAATGATCCAGTTGTGAGAAGCATCTCAACCAGATCCATTTGCCTCTTTTCAAAACAGACAACTAAACAAATTCTGTCTGTGGTTGGGAATGTTTCTTTATGCATTTTAACCCTTTCAGATTCAGAAGGAGTCCTCGAAAATCATTGTGATGACTGCCTTCTGACCCACGTAACAATGGTTCTCCCCTCTTATGGAACTGATCAAGGGCAATTACCACAGTCATCCTCAGAGACTGGATGTACTGAAAGAAAAATAATTTATAGAAAAGATTTCTTTCCTGTCTATCCTCTACCAGCTTTTAAAGTCCACCACCACTAAGTATCCTACTGCTCTGCAATTTCGTTTCCTTCTTTATCCCCACTTCCCCATTACCTGCCATCAATAACATTCAGATCCCTTTATCTAATCATGCTACTCCTCAGATTATCCTCTATTCATCTCATCCTACTGAGCCATCTCCCATCCTACCATGACTCAATAATAGCTCTCAGTATCTCTCCAACTCTGTCCCAAAACCACCTATTCATACTTCCTCTCCACACATCACTCCAAGCCTATTTAAGGATGCCCCTCAACTTCACTCCAAATATAGACTGATTAACTCCACTTAAACGTAAACCAAAACAAATTTAAGTGGAAAAATACTCTCCCAAAACAAGTATCAGTAACCACCCAATATACTAAAATCTTTCTATGAGGAGACATTCAGCCTAATCCTGGCCTCATCTATAACAATGAAAATCAAGACCATACCTTGCAACCTCTTACAACAAGAAATCTGGATAAAGCCACAAATAATGGGGGGAAAGACCCCAAAAAGGGACCCTTTTTAAATATTGCTCTTACAAACTTAGAAAGTTGATAGACTAACAGGTTTTTCATTAGCATGAATTTTCTGAAGGATATGAAGCATGAAACTCAGATTTCTGCCATTATTTTCTGAATTCAGTTCTCAATGTTTTGACAGTGATTTGCCAGAAAGCCACAATTTTATAAGAAATGAGCCAAAAATATGAGGCAGCAATATGGACATTCTGTGAATATCTGGACAGTTGAGAGGAATGATCAAGACAATTCTCCTCCACACACTACTGTAACCCCACAATGGTCAACCACCAATCCCAGTAGTCTAACTTTGGCTGCCATAAATGTTAGAAGCATAAGAAATAAAACTGCTGAACTACATGCTTGGCTTCCCCAATATAAGTCTGATATTCTTGCTGTAACTGAAACTTGGCTTCATCCCACCATAAACAGCAATGAAATTACACCTCCATAGCTATAATATCATCCAAAATGACCATATAGAGAGGAAAGGTGGCGGTGTCGCTTTAATATTTTGCAACAGATATCACATTTCCCATTACAACAAATCAGTACCAAAATTCAGTTTAGTAGAGCATCTTATTGCTTTCCAGAAAAAAAAACAATTATAAACAAATATGTATTAGTGTCCTTTTCATCCCTCCTCACAATAATACAGCTATACTGGAAGATATCCTAAATTGGATATGCATAACAATTCCACAAGAAAAAATATTACTAGGTGATGTGAATGTCAAATGGATGGGCATTAATTCTAACTACCCTACATCTAGTATGAACTTATATGGTTTCACACAACAAATTAACAGCCACACACATTATAGCAAAAGAACAAATTCCCTGTTAAACTAGATCCTTATATCAGACTCTAGCAAATACACAACCACAGGTACAATATCAGACTCTCTCAGTGATTATCTCCCAGTCTATACAACCAGACATTTCACACATTCACTTACATAGTATGTTTATAAAACAACAGATAACCTTTCCAGGTTTAACCCAGAAATGTTCATTACTACCCTATCATTCAACTGGAACTTCCTAAGGCTCCTCTCTTTAGATAATGTTGTCAATTAATTCAGTACAGCTTACCTGAATATCCAATATTGCCTTGCACTTCTGCAGAACTTCTTATTTCAACAATCAATGTGGCTATCCAAAAAGAGTATAATGCTAATGCAGGATAGAGAAGAAACATGGAAAAAGTGGCAAAAATATAAAAAAACACAGTATCTTGAAAACTTCAGAATGTTTTGCAACTGTACTAAAAAGCAACTAAATGAAGACAAAAAACTATACTACAATAATATTCCGAATAATAGTAAACACAGCCCTAAAAATTTCTGGACAGCCATTATTGAAATCTTCCATCCTGGCAAAAACTTCAACCCCAGCCTCTCTCTCAATAACTCATCATTTGAAACTGCAATACAGTTCAACTCTTATTTCATATATAGTATAGCATCTTCAGCCAAGACCTCCCCAATATCTATTCCTAACCCTGCCCAACAGCCATGTATTACCAAATCCACTTTCACCTTCAAACCTGTGCCCACATCCTATATAAAACTACTCAAACAAACTCAAACCTTGCTTTACCTCAGCTATGA
Organism: Protopterus annectens; assembly: GCF_019279795.1. Lineage (NCBI taxonomy): Eukaryota > Metazoa > Chordata > Ceratodontiformes > Protopteridae > Protopterus > Protopterus annectens. The sequence continues at coordinate 980,537,024 of NC_056746.1, read as the reverse complement.
CCTGCCAAGTGGGGACCTTAAAATAGCAGCCCATCCTGTCTCAAGCCTTATAAATAGGTCAGTCCTGGAATTCCATACTCACTCTCTCAGGAAAAAGTCACACATTATCCCTCTATAGAAAAGGAAGAAATTCAACAGACATTACAGATTTTAGACCTATAGCAATCTTACCCCCACCCCCTCCAAAATACTTGAAAATGTATTAAATTGCTAAATTGTTTCCTGAAGGAAGAACTTCTATCCCTACGCAGCATGGCTTTCATCCTTCCCATAGTACCAACACTACATTTCTAACCTATATAGATACTATCAATAAAGCTAGAGATAACAACAAACTAGTCTCCTCCTTATTTCTAGATAAAGCCTTCAGCACAATTTGTCACAGCAAACTTCTACTTCAAATGTCCTCATTAGGTCTCTCTCCCACTCTTCTATGTTTCAAAAGCTACCTATCCAATAGGTATCTGTCAGTAAACTGGCACTCCACCCTCTCTCCATATCTCCTAGTCACCACCAGTGTACCACAAGACTCTATCCTTGGTTCCCACCTCTAACATTTTCACCAAAATCTTCCACACATCCACACAAGCCTCCCTAATACAGTATGCAGAGGATGCTGCACTCATTTAAATACTGTACAACATGGCCCACCTACAGAAAATTATTGTAATTAACAACCACTTATACATGGTTTGTAACTCAATTCATGCTCAACCCTAAAAAAACTGAACTGCTACTTGTTTTCCCTCAAATCAGTCTCTCATGAAAAAATAAAATTTAATGTCCTCTCTCTTGATAATATAACCATTGAAGTGACTTCTCATAGCAAATTATTAGGGATAATAGTGGATGATAATCTTAAATTCGATCTACATATAGAAAATTGTATAACAAATAATCATCAAAAACTAGGAATGCTTTATGGAGGCAAAAACCTACTCATCAACACAACTAAAACTAAACATGCCACTAATTATCTACCCCCACACGTCTTTATGGCACTCCCATCCTTACTAACCTCCGGGCTTCACAAAAACCAAAACTTGAACAATGCTATTATAAAGTTGCTAAATTTGCAGCAAATACCCCTTTCAAAACTCACCACTGTATAGCACTGAAGAGCCTAAATTGGATAGAATTAGCCCATCGACTAACATATACACATCTTCTTACCACCTGTAAAATTATCCAGCACCATCTGTTTGTCCAGCACT
>NC_056746.1:980180810-980185810 GCF_019279795.1 Protopterus annectens | reverse complement strand
ATGTGCTTTGAAACAGCAAATTTTTTCCCTAGGAAAAAATTCGCTGTTCTGAATGTTCGATGTTTTAAATTTTCGACTGATAGGGTTTGATATTAGAACACTCGACATTTTGAATGTTCGGTGTTCTAATATAGACCCGTGTATATTTGTAGGATACAGCATTGTGAGGCCACATTCTCCAAATACAATACACCTTGCCATTCATTATAAGGGATAGTGATGTTGATGACATTAGGAGAGCCATGACAAACCCTCACCCTACGAGTCCTGTGGCATCTGCAGTAAATGCATATCCCTGTAGTAGCACTGATTAGATAGACAAGGGGTTGTATTGCAGTCCTGGTCAATGTGTGATTGTACGTATGTCAGAGCATTGTCATGGGTTTCAGTGAGTAAAATAGCCAATGTGGGGTGTGGGTACTGGGTATACTGTCTTTATACCATGGTACTCCCAGTACATGTCCCAAGGTCTACTGTATGAGGATCACTGTCACCATCAACCATACAGGTAATTGAATACACTATCCAGCCCAATGATGCTTGTGCTGTGTGCAAATTCTCTGTAACATAATGGACTCACTTACAAGGTAGTTAGCACTGATAAACCCAGGTCTCTCAGATGTGTCTATGACTGTTATGTGTTTGTCAATGTATATATGACAGTATGTCATACCATGTATTGTTCATTAACACCCAGTACATCCCCCATTACTATACTGTACAAGGCCTGGTGATGTTCTTCACTTAACAATAAACTCGGGATGCACCTCATCCTAAAAGCTGTGTGCTGTGTGCAATTAAGTCCAAGCACATAAGTAGCAATAAGTTCCTATGTAGGGGTTCTAATGTCATTGTTGCCAAGTAAGTGTATGTGAATGCAAAGGGATCTACTTCAGTTTGCAGAAAATACATGTCCCAGGAGGTCATTTCTCCAAGAACTGACTGGCAAACACTAACATTTCAAAGGAATCATCTTGTAGAAATTAATTCCATCAAAACTAGTAGTAGATGTATAAAGCCCCTCTTCCCCACAGTACAGCTGTACAGAAGTACTTGAGTTGGTATATATAGTTGGGTGTGGATGTTGTGGGCACAGCCACCCTCATTGGGGTTGTTGTTGTGTGTATCCCCCCTACTTGGTCTGCTGTAATACTGTACAGTTCATGTTAACAGGTTAAGTAGTTGGCAATCACACTATGTGTGGTTCTACACCACCCCACACCCTCCAAAGTGGAGGGCTGTGCCATCCACAGCAGCACACCTATGTTTACCAACTCCAGGATTGCACTACACTGGGGAAGAGGACATATACCCTGCCAGTACCATTGTCAATGACATTAAACTGGCAAACTGATTATTTACTGATGTGATGTTTTGCCTACTTTGTCTTGGTGGAATTACATAAACTAAAATAAGTTCATTGCAAAATTAAGTACATCCATGTGTAGAGTATTCTCTGTGTATTGCGTCAACACCAAAGCCTGTGTGTGTGTGTGTATGTTATTCACAAACATTTGGTGTGTGCCACCCAGTACACCATTGTCCACTGTAGAAGAGCTGTTGACATCAGCCACCATGCACTCACCTGTATACACCCCTCAGACTTATCAGCCATGTGGCACATGCAGTAACTGTTAAACAGACATGTTACTTGTGTTCAGCTGTACCCAGGATATGACACAATCAATGTGTCACCAAAGCGCCAAACCCCTTGTAGGAAACAACAGCAGACCAACATCCTGTTGACACATAGACACCTACAACACAAACTGAATACATTATGGAGACCACAATCGGTCAGTGTTAATAACAGCTATAATGCATCAAGGCTAGACAGCTACACATCCTGACATGTAAGCATTAAACTTTCCAGCTAAAAACATGTTGCAGTGCATTACATTGGTAAACCTTAGTACATTCACCCTGTGCATCAGAACCATATTAGCATGCCCCTGCATCGATGGTATGGATGACAGTGATGTGGCACAGGTTTCATCATATGCACAGGGTGTGTTGTTGGTTTGCCAGAGACCTAGGTTGAGCCATTTGGTTGACATCATGTGTGTGTGTGTGTGTTAGGGGGTTTCATTATCAAATGGGCTGCACAGATGTGGTGTGTGCAGGTATGGAGGTGCCCTAGCTGTGTTGATGATGTGTGTGTGTATGCATGCACACAGTTCTGCCATGTGGGTGCCCTATACAGGGGTTTGTTGGACAGCTGCAGACTATACATGGCAGGATGTACAGTTCACCATGTCCAGACATAGACATGAAAACTGTGCCTGCCAGAGGTTCCACGGGCACTACTAGGTACAAGCCCAGATATGGTGCTCTCCCCTGATGATGGTAAATGTCCACTGGATCTGGGTCCCTGTTGGGACCAGCCAAGACCATGTGCACATGGCCTGCTGTGATGCAGTGTGGACAGCGCCCCCTCCGCTGTGCTGGTGCTGGTACTGCCACTGCTGGAGTGGCTGTGACTTGTTGCATGTCCACGTAGACCTCCACCTGTTGGTGTTGCTGACCTATGTCCATGTGGCTGTCACCCTACTCCCACCATATGCTCTAACACAGACATTGCACAGTCAAGGATTCCCACCATCTCACCCAACCATCTATCCAGGACCTCTGCAAAATAATGGTTGGCACCTGCAAGATCACGGATGTTGTCAAGTACAGCAGAATGAGTAGCCCTCTGGAGTCCCAGACTCAGTCTGGTATAATGTTCTATACATGCCTGTGCCTCCATGATGGACTGAAACATGCGTCTGGAGACACCTGCTGTAGCACTTCTGCCAGGGGCGTGATGACCAGCAGCCCTGTACATCTGCCTTTGTGGTACCTCGCTGGTCATCTGGGATATGGCTGCTGTGTACAGACACACTTGCCATAGTCACCAAACTGTCCTGTCCCATGCCACCATCCACCAACTGTCCCTCATCTATGGCCACTGGTGATAGGGTATGTATAGGCATTGTGACTGTGTGCAGGGATGGGGTGGATAAAAGTGGGATGTCAACCAATGGCACAGCTTCAGCCCCTGACAACCCTGCCTGTGCCTCACCATACCTATCATCATTGTCAGAGTCTGTATGAACACTAACATCAGTTTGCCTGCAGGAGGGACCCTGACCCACCTGTGAGGGGGAAAACAAAAAACGTAATTTAAGACCTGTACATCATTTCTTACCTCTACACACACACACACACACACACACACACACACACACACACACACACACACACACACATTTACAGGTGAGGTGAAACAAAGATATTACACAGACCTCTCAGTACCCAACAGTCAACATGCATGACATATGGCACTCAACAGCATGCACTGCAGCTATACTCAATCCTTGTTACCAACATTATAAATCTCTGTGATGCATGAGTTGTGTTAGTAAGTGATGCCCCTTCCCCTGGAACACACTGCACCCATGTACACAGTATTGCTGTGCACCTGTTCAGCACCCTGGCATGTACTGGGCACTATACCTCATGAGTGTAAACACTATTGCTGAATGTGTATATGTATAGCAGTTATGTTTGCTCTATTACTCACATCCCCTATGTGTATGTCTGACACATACCTGGGATGACATAAGGACGGATGTCAGTAGTGAATACCTGACCTCTGATTTGCAGATCTCATCATCAGTAGTGCATGTATGAGCAACACAATCCAATTACACTGACAACTTTCAAAGCTTACTGTGACTATGAGGAGTGTACACACCCTTATTGACATGCCAGCCTTTTCCATAATATGCAATGGGGCCACAATACTGCATATGTTAACATTACATACACCTGATATGTGACATATGACCTGTGCAGTCAAATGTAGTATCAAACAAATGTGTTAGTTGTGCAGATGCTGATTGAGATGCATACAATATGTGGGTTACATAAGTGTGCACACCCTTAACATGATGGTTTGTTGCAGCACCTGTTAAGTGAACTACACAGTCACTATTCCTGGATGGGGTATACTAGCATGGCCCATCTTCACTTGCCATTATTTAGTCACTCCACCCTACAAATGTCCCCCAACTCTGCTGGATTGCAAGGTCAGCTCATGTGCACAACCCTTGGAGGTCACACAGTGCCTTCACTATTGCTGTGGAGTCAGGGTTATGTCTGGCACAATTCATGACTTTGACTGTGTTCAGATACAGCCATTCTTAGTGAGTTTTGGATGTATGCTTCAGTTCACTGTTGTGTTTCAGGATGACACCCCTCCCCATCCTCAGCCTTATTGCAGATGCTTGACAACTATGGGCCACACATAAGTGTCATTTTGCAGTGTTCCAAATTCAGAACACCATGTCTACTGGCCTAGTTCCTGCTAATGAACAGCAAACTTAAAGGTGTACACTGGCACCAGCAAGGTACAGATGGGGATGGTGGGCCTGAGGTGGAGTGAGGTGTTGCTTGTGCACCACATGTATCTTTATTAATACTATCGGTAGGTTTCAGCCTTTAGTCTCAGTACACCATTACACACTGCAACACATGTTTGGGAGACTTGATGTTATGCATATGCTACCTGTAGAGAGCCCTGAATGATGTTTCCTGTGGAACAACTCTTCCATCTGATTACCCTAACCCATAGCCCAAACTTATGCAGAGTCCAGGCAATTGTCAACACAGGTACTGCACAGGCAGCACTTGCTAGACATTCCTGCAAGTCCCTCGGTGTTGCTGCATGTTTTTGGGCAGCCTGCATGACCAGTTTGCAACATGTGTTGTCATCTGTCTTAGATGGGCATCTGTTTATTTTCTACATTAATGTTGTCCCATACTTCATAGTCACATACATGACTATCTGCACTGTTTGCCATGGTATATGCAATGGTGAAGTAAGGCTACATCTCCCACTCCTGAGTGCTACCTTTCGGATATGGGATCCATTCCATGGTTTGTAAGATGTGTGCAAGCCACGGCTGCCTCTGTTGCAGGTGAGTGGGCAAAAGTCATGGACATACTTCTTGGAC
>NC_056746.1:980170810-980175810 GCF_019279795.1 Protopterus annectens | reverse complement strand
TATTCCTTGTATAATACAGTACACTTGCTAGACTTACAGTTACAGCTCATTATTGTTTGAACATTTTTCCAGTAGGCGATGAAACAAAATGCATGAACCAATAAATGACAAAACTGTTCAATTCATAACATTTCCATCATAAAAGTGTACTTAAACTTCTACAGTCCACCAGTATCCGTAAATATACACAATCTCTGCAGAAGTCATTTAAATAATTCCACATTAAAGACAGATGTAAGATGTGTAACTAATGAAGAGGTTGCTTTCTGCTAGCAAACAACTTAATATTTCATAGTTTCATCTACAAATAAAGTGGCTGTTGCCCTTGAGGAATAAATTGTATTTGTTCCTTAAAAAAAAAAAAAAAAAAAAAAAAGCTAGTAATATTGCAATAGGGAATGGATGGCAAACTGATAACAGGTTCATAGTTACTAGGTATCTCCGTCAAATAGGATATTCTCAGGACTGCAGAATCAACCCCCTTTAAAAGTACAATCAGTAGCAACAATCCATCTATATACCATGGGAAATCGAACCCACAGCCGTCTGCATCAAACGCAAATATTTTACCTGTTGTGCTACTAACACAAATGGACTTGGCATAACAAGCACTAAACTTCTCTGCCCCTGAAGAACTATGCATCACAAGAAACATGGAAAAGCCATAAATTTATTGGGGGAAAAAAGCCCAAAACCAGGGACACATTTTAAACATTGCTTGTATAATCTTAGAAAAGTTACTAGAATAAAATGTCTTATGTTACCATGTACTTCCTGAAAGATAAGAAGACTGAAAACTTAAATGGCTATCATTATTTAGTGAATTCAGTTCAACTTCTCATTGATGTTAGAAAACCACAAATTTTAAGAGGAACTGACCAAAAGTATGAGCCAAACATTCCATAAAACTTTGGACATTGAGAACTATGGTTATCTCCTTAAATCACAACTGGACATTTATTTACACACACACTTGCTCAGAACCTCACCCATTAAAGTAAAGCACAGTTTTTGAAGTAAAGCACAATTTCTAGAGTAAAATGAAAATACACACACTTGCTCAAAACCTCACCCATTAAAACACAGTTTCTGCAGTAAAATGAAAGTGCACAGACACTTGCTCAGAACTTCACCCATTAAAGTAAAGCACAGTTTCTGCATTAAAATTAAAGTACACTCCTGCTGATGTATCCTGCAGCATTTAAAGTAAAATTAAAGTAATGCACAGTTTCTGCAGTAAAATGAAAGCACACTTGCTCAAAACCTCACCTATTAAAGCACAGTTTCTGTAATAAAATGAAAGTACACTCCTGCCGATGTATCCTGCTTCCTGCAGCATTTAAAATAAAATGAAAGTACACAGTTGCTCAGAGAGTGTCATTTCTGCAGCCATTCCTTAAAGAATGTACACAGTTTCTACTCAGGCATTAAAATTGAGCCATCTTTAATGTATTCCTGCTGCTTGTACTGGTAAAGTAAAGCAGTTTCACATATATAAAATGGAGGCAGCTTTTAAATAAAATGAAAGTGCAGCCAAAGTAATTGCATTGTAAAACGAAAGTTACACAGAGTTAAAGTATATATCCTGCAGTAAAATACCTGCCCCACTGTTAAAGTAAAATGGAATTGCACAGTTTCTCCTCGCTCAGAGTATCAGCCATTAAAGTAAAGCGCAGTTTCTGCAGCTGTTTCTTACAGGAAGTACACAGTTTCTCCTCGGGCATTAAAATAATACCTGTTAACCAGCCGTTAACTTAAATAAGTGAAGTACTGGTTTCACATATATAAAATGCAGGCAGACATTAAGTAAAATGAAACAAGTGCAGCCGTTAAAGCAAAATGAAAGCATATCCTTTACAAGACCTGCAGTAAAGCACAGTTTCCCTGCCTTGCCTGCCATTACAGTTTTTGCAGCTGTTTTTTTTTTAAGTAAAAAGTACACATTTTGCCCTGACACTCAGCCATTAGTTAATGAAAAGTAAAACAAAGCGCAGCCATTTCTTAAATAAAGTACAACTACAGCACAGCTTCTCCTGCTGTCACACACACACACACACTGCACATCATCATCATTCTCTTTCGGCTTTTCCCGTTAGGGGTCGCCACAGTGGATCATCTCTTTCCATTTCTTCCTATCCTCTGCATCTTGCTCTGTCACACCATTCTCCTGCATGTCCTCTCTCACCACGTCCATAAACCTTATCTTTGGCCTTCCTCTATTCCTCTTACCTGGCAGCTCCATCCTTAGCATCTTTTTCCCAATATACCCATCATCCCTCCTCAGCACATGTCCAAACCAATGCAATCTCATCTCTCTTGCTTTGTCTCCAAACTGTCCAACATGAGCTGACCCTCTAAATATACTGATTCCTAATCCTATCCATCCTAGTCACACCGATTGCAAATCTTAACATCTTTAACTCTGCCACATCCAGCTTTGACTCCTGCCTTTTTGTCAATGCCACTGTCTCCAACCCATATAACATGGCTGGTCTCACTACACTCTTGTAGACCTTCCCTTTCACTCTTACTGATACCCATCTGTCACAAATCACTCCTGACACTCTTCTCCACCCATTCCACCCTGCCTGTACTCTCTTCTTCACCTCTCTTCCACATTCACCATTACTCTGAACTGTTGATCCCAAGTACTTAAACTCGTCCACCTTTACCAACTGTACTCCCTGCATCCTCACCATTCCTCTACCCTCCCTCTCATTTACACACATATAGTCTGTCTTAGCCCTGCTGACCCTCATTTCTCTGCTCTCTAGAGCATATCTCCACCTCTCCAGAGTCTCCTCAACCTGATTCCTACTCTCACTACAGATCACAATGTCATCTGCAAATATCATAGTCCACGGGGCCTCCTGTCTGATCTCATCTGTCAACCTGTCCATCACCACTGCATATAAGAAAGGACTCAGAGCTGATCCTTGATGTAATCCCACCTCCACCTTAAATGGATCTGTCACTCCCACAGCAGTCCTCACCACTGTCACACTACCCTCGTACATATCCTGTACCACTCTTATGTACTTCTCTGCCACTCCCGACTTCCTCATACAATACCACAACTCTTCTCTAGGCACCCTGTCATATGCTTTCTCCAAGTCTACAAAGACACAATGCAACTCCTTCTGACCTTCTCTGTATTTCTCCAACAACACTCTCAGAGCAAACACTGCACATAAACAAGCAAAATATTTGCCTTGCCTGCGACCGTTACAGTTTTTGCAGCCGAGCCGTTTGTTAAAGTAAAAAGTGCACACTTTCTCCTCACTCAGTCATTAAAATAAACTAAAAAAAAAGCACTTAAGTTTTCTGCAGTCATTTCTTAAATAAGTAAATTAAATAAAACATTCCCTAAAATAAAAATCATCCAAAGCATAGTAGTCACATTACCAAGAAGTTCTTCAGCGATAATAGATTCATCCATAGTTCTTTATAACCGTTACCGCAACCGTTTGTTGCTGTACCCGCTCGCATTTGTGCAGCCAGTCATGCCAGAAATGCGTGAGCTCCTTGTGCTCAATTCCAACAGATTGGTAGGGGGGCTGACATCATCGCACAGGCTGGTAGCCATGAGGGAGCTGATGTCATCGCGTACGTGATGACGTCAATTCTAATGCCACGAAAATTAAAAAACAAAGAAAACAAAAGAAAAAAAATCGGAACTGAAGGGGTGCCACTCGGGAATCATGGCACCCCTTCATTTGAACCCCAAAACTTAGTAAAAACCGAGTAATTTGGCACGGTTGAGAGGTATGAACCTGCCCTAACCCTCACATCCACACAATCGCACACATACCTAACCCGTGCCCTAACCCTAACACACCTATCCCATGCCCAATCACACACTTACCTGAACCCGACCCGTAACATTCCACCACAGCGCTGAAAAGAGTGAAACAACAGAAATGGACAACCAAATTCTTTCCCTAGGAAAAATTTATGTTTTCTGTCATTTCACTATTTTCAGCGTTCGCCGAATAGGGGTTGATATTAGAATATTCGAAACTGTGAGATTTTGATGTTCTAATATAGACCCATAAGAAACATTAAGGTATATGGCTGTTATTCAGCCATGGTGGTGCAGTTGTTAGAGTTGTTGCCTCACAGCAAGAGATTCTCCTGTTCAATTCTTGGCTGGAGCACCTTCTGTGTGGAGTCTGCATGTCCTCCCCGCAGTCAAGTGATGTTTAAAGACATGCAGGTAGGTGCGTGCATGAATGAGTGTGCCTTCTTTGGAGGTTGGGTGTCGGGCTGGTAACTCGGCACCATAAAAAATCCACTGCCAATCATTAGTGGACCAGAGTTCGGCTGTGGCAACCCCTAACTGGAAAAAGCCGAAAGACATTAGTTTTAGCTGTACATTTTCATACTTTTCAACATGGGAATAGTGGTGGGCTAGAGCTTACTGTCTTACACACAGTTATGTTTGTCATTGTGATAGTGACATTTTAAGTTAAGCATTCTGTAACAGATACATTTACATTGTGACACCTAATATTTTTCCCCCCTAGGGATTGAGTACAGAGTGTAATTGGAGGCTGCTGAACTACATCTGTAATTAAGTGTTGATTCATTCTTATCTTCAAGGCAAGTGTGTTTTTTACTGCTGTACTACTTGAAGGCTTTAGCCTAGACAGCAAAGTATGTTATATTTTGCAGATTACTGTATCATATGTTTTGTTTGAGAGTTGCATTAATCAGTTATTATGCATTTCAAATACCTAACTGCTATAAGAAATGGCATAAACAACTGAAATAGTACACAAATAAACATTTCTATGTATGCAAACTTGTGTGTGGTTTCCTGTCCTTTGCATTGTGTGTAGGTATATGTTTCATGCGATCATTTTCATTTGTAGGAAAGACTCATACACTGGCCATTTGAAAAGGTGGCACTGTAGGAATAATGGCTGTTTGATATGCTGCTCACCCTCTATATATACTCTTATATATATATATATATATATATATATATATATATATAT
>NC_056746.1:980135810-980168310 GCF_019279795.1 Protopterus annectens | reverse complement strand
GACAACAATAATGTGTTGTGAAGTCAGTTAGACCAGATTACATGTGCCCAGTGGATACGTGTGAGAAATGGACAGCTATGTATAGGGCAGAATTTTTTTTTTTTGGGGAACAGATTGCCCTTTTTTTTTAAGTTGACAATGGGATGTTGGGGAAGGAGAGTAGGTATATTTGGGAAGGTAGGTTGGGTAGGAAGACAGAAAAGACAGACAAGACAGCATACAGGGGCGGTATATGACACACGTGGGGGGAAACACCTTGGATGGGGAGGGGTGTTTGGAAATCAGAAGCTCATGAGCCCCCAAATGGAAACAGTGGGACTGAGGTCCCCACCCATGGGCAGTCACCACTGCACCTTCACGACCCCGAAGGTGACTGTGCTGGGAGCTGAGCAGGAAGGGCAGCCTGACCCTCTAAATGCACCACACAGCCCTCAAGCTGGAATAGCAGATCTCCAAACTCCCTTTGGAGCTCACTATGCACCAATACTCGGACCTGAATTCGGGTGACAGAATCCTATCCATGCCTGCTCCCAGAGGGACGAGCCCCATCCGCTAAGGCAGTTCCACCTGAAGTTGGTGCAGGACCAGCTAATGAGGAGATCCTGAGGTGGGTCCCAGACATGGTGGGGCCCGATGCCACGGCCAGATGAGGTGGGAGAGGTAGGCCTGCTGGGACCGGCCTTCCCAAATGTGCTATGGTGTTGCAGTTTTAAAAAATATGTGGGTTAGTAATAGTCAACACAATCCAGGATTAGTTATAACAGCATGTACAGTTATTCCCATTAACCCAAAACACCAGATATGGAACAGTTCCACAGTAAACAGAGCACATGCATATATGGAACCACAGTGGCCATTACAATGACATGCAGGTTACATTGATAGCAACAGGCCACCAATGATAGTATTTCAACATGGAACATTAATAGAAACACATTTCAGTATTTATTGAACAATAGGCCGTATGTCCCAACAGTAGGTTTGGTGTAAACATACCCATTGATTTGTGTATTTAGATTATTGTTGCAGATATGGTGGGGGGAGAGAGAGATATGTCAATTAACAACTTATATATCCTTATAGTACTCACAACTTTAATGATCATTGCTTTAATCATTAAGGTACAGGTATTATTACAATACCCTATGGCCTTGGTTTGGGCAGTGGTATGTTTGTACACAGTGTATTCTACAACTGTCTTATAGCTAAATTCTGCATCTCTTACCTGGTAGACCTGTGGAGGGAATGTTTGTTAACACTACCTGACTGTTTCTACACATATTCCCAGACTCCAAGTTAATATTATGCACATACCTCTCAATCTCTTAATGCACACACTCTGGACAAAGCCTGACAACATGGGGATATAAATAGGGACATGTTTTGAATATTGCTGGCATAAACTTGGAGATTTGCTAGAGTGACAGGATTTGTTTTAGTATACATTTTTGGAAGGTTTTGAGGTCTGAAAATCAAATGTATGTCATTATTTAGTGACTACAATTCTGAGATCATCCCACTGATTTGCCAGGGGGACAGAGGAACAAGCAGAAAATATGAGTCAATTATCTGGACATTCTGAAAAATCTGTACAGTTCAGAGGTATGATTATGCATACAGCTTACTACCACTCCCAGGATTCGAACCATGACTGTGTCTGTTAAAATACAACAATTTAAGTTGCAGCAGAGTTTGCTATTTGGATATTGCTGTCTATTCCTTCAGTGTTTTCTGTCTAAGTCGCTCTTGGTTGTACAATCTGGCCTTGTAATTACAATAGTCTTATACAGACATTCCTAGACATATTTTATGTAGCACAGTGTGACACAGCAGTACTATTCTGATATCAGATGTTACTGAATGCTACATGTCAGGCCATACTATACCAGAGTAAACACTACCAGTGCAGGATTTAAATCTTTATTGGCAGGCACAGTTTTCTTATCTGGCAAACCTGTGGAGGGAATGTTTGTTAATACTACATGACTGTTTCTACACATATTCCCAGATTGCAATTTAATATTATGCACATACCTCTCAATCTCTTAATGCACACACTCTGGACAAAGCTTGACAACATGGGGGTACAAATAGGGATATATTTTGAATATTGCTGTCATAAACTTGGAGAGTTTCTAGAGTGACAGGATTTGTTTTAATATACATTGTCTGAAGGTTTTGAGGTCTGAAAATCAAATGTATGTCATTATTTAGTGACTACAATTCTGAGATCATCCCACTGATTTGCCAGGGGGACAGAGGAACAGGCAGAAAATATGAACCAAGTATCTGGACATTCTGAAAAAATCTGTACAGTTGAGAGGTATGATTATGCATACATCTTACTACCACTCCCAGGATTCGAACCATGGCTGTGTCTGCTAAAAATGTATCAGTTTTAAGCTTCAGCAGAGTGTGCTACTTGGATATTGCTGTCTATCTTTTTAGTGTTTTCTGTCTAAGTCTCTCTTGGTTGTACAATCTGATCTTGTACTTACAACAGCTTTATACAGGCATTCCTGGACTTTTTTATGTAGCACAGTGTGGGTAACAGTGGTTAACACAACATTACTATTCAGAAAATGCAAAAATAAATGCCATACAATACCAGAGTAAACACAACCAGTCCAGGATTTAGAGCTTTATTGCCAGGCAGTTACAGTTTTATTTAAATATGACCTACATGGGACTATTACTGTCATATTGTCTGGTTTATTCAGTATAACCCATACACAGTTTATATACTGCCAGGTGACTTTCTACTACTTTATATTTATTTGGTATGACTGCTACAAGCAGGATTGTTACTCACCAGCCTCATGGCACAGCCTTTTCAGCCTCACAGCCTGCTCAGCTGCAGTTGTAAGGGAAATAGAGAAATATTTAGGCATACCTACCCATCATATACACAGGCTGGACATTAGTAAACAGTTATTAGTATGAGTACTTACAGACTGCTGGAACATCACCCCTCTGCCTTGCTTCTTGGACCCACTCATCCTCTTTCTTCACTGCAAGTCAGCATAGTGGTGCCAGACCTGCTCACCAGTCAGTGGGATACCAGTGGCACTGGTGAGATCACGAATGAGACAGTCCCAGGCTTCCATTTTATATTGGGAGCCTTGGTACTGGTCCAACAGCAGTCTCTCATCATGGTTATGTACCAGAATTCCTACCATGACCTTGGACTCCTGTATGCCCCAGCACTGCACACGGAAGCCATGCCCTCACCAACTCCTGGTATACTGCCGACATTGGGAAGCTGCAACCAGTTATGAGCTGTATTCCCACCTGTGGGGTTTAAATATGGTTGATTTCCCACCCTTTTCCATGACTGGATGGTTTTGAATATGCGGGGCTAAGCTATGGGCAAACCTGCTTAGCTAAGGTTTACAGTGCTTAAAGGGACAGGTTCAGCACTGGGCAAATCCACTTATTTGGGCTACTCATTTCATAGCAGTCAGGTGGGAGGGTGGCCTAATGGTTAAGGTGTTTGCCTTGCAAACACAAGGTGCAGGGTTTCAGTCTCACAATAGATAATTGGCTAGGCTTAAAATGGCTTGCAAGGGCAGTTAGCTTAGTACTTTCCTATGAACCTATATTTACACAATGTTTACAACTAGAAAGCAGAGCTGTGCAATGCTTAGCATTGCTTGTTTTTCATTTTATAGACTATCTGCTGTATGGCATTGATTCATCATTCATTACATATTATACATTTGTTTACTGTCCCTGACATCCCCCAATGTGCTTTCATTACATTTATTCATGTGTGACTATACTGTATGGTGCAATTGTGTTTATTTGGGGGTTTTACAACTTTATTAAACTGAAATCTCACATCTAGACATAATGCAGTACTCCAGTTAACAAATAGTTATTTAGTAGCTAATAATAAAAAAATGTTTATGTACTGCTTTCACATGTAAAATGCAAATTGGTTACAGTGGAGATCGAACCAGGAATGGCTGTTTGTAAAGTGCAAGCTCTAACCACTACACTATTGCAATACTGCTTATGTTGGATGTCTCTTGCTATTTAACTTCTTGTGCTGTTTAAGGTGGACTAAGTATAGCTAAGCAGCAGGCACACAACCATGTGGCTACACTTAAACTTTATCACATTTATTTAAAAAAAGAATTTTTGTTGTGTTATTTTATCTGTACCCTTCAGAATATCCCAGCTAATGCTGAACCTGTTATTTTATCAATGTTTTGCTATGTGGGACAATTGTCTCTTTTGGCTTTGTCCACATTCTTTAGTCTGACAGGTTGGGAGGTGTGCAGTATGTGCTTATGCTACCTGTGTTATCCTAACAACTTTTGGCTTGGTAGAAACGATTGCCCCTTATGCCTTTGACCAGATTTGTTATCCTGAGGGGTTGGGGGTGTTATGAGCATTCTCGCTCATTTTAAATTGTCAAAAGGCAATTCTGGAGTGCAGGGGACATGTGTATTGTGAGAGCTCTGCTCTCAGATACACCCCTTGCACTCATACATGAAATCATGTCTGTTTTAATGCATAGCAGCATGCCTTCATAAAAATGCATGGCGTACTGCCGTGCTGAACAGGAACAGTCCCTGCCATGCAGGAATAACTTATTCCTGCACAGCTGCTTGCTAAATCCCAGGGATAATATAAGTAGCACTGGTCAGGATAAGTAACATAGTGAACATATTATATGCTGTACTGGTGAGGGTAAGTAGTGCGGTGAACATATTATAAGAAGTACTGGTGAGGGTAAGTGGCATTGTGAACATATTATAAGCAGTACTGGTCAGGGTAAGTAGCACAGTGAAAATATTATGAGTAGTACATAAGTTGTACAGATGAGGGAAGGTAGAGCAGTAACTGGTATAAGTAGAACTGCTGAGGTTAACTAATATAGTGAGTGTGTAATAAGCAGTAGTGGTGAGGGTAGGTAGTGCAGTGAGTATGTTATAAGTGCACTGTGTGCATTATGAAAAATGCTGGTTGGGTAAGTGAAGTGAATGTGTTATAAGTACTATCAGTGAAGATAAGCAGTGATGTGAGTGTTTCATAAATGCAGTAAATATGTTCTGAGTAGTACTAGTGAGGGTAATCTGGGCAGTTTGCATATTATAAGTAATACTGGTGAGGGTCAACAATGCAGAAAGCATAGTATAAGCAATGCCGGTGAGGATAAGCAGAGCAGTAAGCATAGTATAAGTAACACCGGTGAGGATAAGCAACACCATATCATAGTTTAAGCAGTACTGGTGAGAGTAAGTAGCACAGTGAACATTTTATAAGTAGTAGTGGTGAGGGTAAGTAGCATAGTGAACATATTATAAGTAGTACTGGTGAGAGTAAGTAGCATAGGTATCATATTATAAGTACTACTTGTGAGGGTAAGTAGCACAGTGAACGTATTATAAGTAGCAGTAGTGAGGGTAAGTAGCATAGTGAACATATTATAAGTAGTACTGGTGAGGGTAAGTAGCATAGTGAACATATTATTAGTGGTACTGGTGAAGGTATGTAGTGTGGTGGACATATTATAAGTAGTACTGGCAAGGGTAAGTAGCATAGTGAACATATTATAAGTAGTACTGATGAGGGCAAGTAGTGCAGTGAACATAGTATAAGTAGTACTGGTGACGATAAGCAGTGCAGTGAAGATATTACATGTTGTACTGGTGAGGGAATGTAGTGCAGTAACTGTTATAAGTAGAACTGCTGAGGTTAAGAAATAAAGTGAGTGTGTTATAAGTAGTACTGGTGAAGGTAAGTAGTGCAGTGAGTGTGTTATAATTCCACTGTGTGCATTATGAAGAGTGCTAGTTGGGGTAAGTGAAGGGAATGTGTTATAAGTACTATCAGTGAAGATAGGCAGTGGTGTGAGTGTTTCATAAATGCAATGAATATGTTCCGAGTAGTACTGGTGTGGGTAATCTGGGCAGTAAGCATATTATAAGTAGTACTGGTGAGGGTCAACAATGCAGAAAGCATAGTATAAGTAGTACTGGTGAGGATAAGCAGCACAGTAAGCATAGTTTAAATAGTACTGGTGAGGTAAGTAGCATAGATATATTATAAGTACTAATAATGAGGGTAAGTAGCACAGTGAACATACTATAGGTAGTAGTGGTAAGGGTAAGTAGCATAGTGAACATATTATAAGTAGTACTGGTGAGGGTAAGTAGCATAGTGAACATATTATAAGTAGTACTGGTGAGGGTAAGTAGTGCAGTGAATGTATTATAAGTAGTACTGGAGAGGGTAAGTAGCATAGTGAACATATTATAAGTAGTACTGATGACGGCAAGTAGTGCAGTGAACATATAAATAGTACTGGTGAGGGTAAGCAGTGCAATGAAGATATTATAAGTTGTACTGGTGAGGGAACGTAGTGCAGTAACTTATTAGTAGAACTGCTAAGGTTAAGTAATACAGTAAGTGCGTTATAAGTAGTACTGGTGAGGGTAAGTAGTGCAGTGATTGTGTTATAACTGCACTGTGTGCATTATGAAGAGCGCTGGTTGGAGTAAGTGAAATGAATTTGTTATAAGTACTATTAGTAAAGATAAGCAGTGGTGTAAGTCTTTCACATGTGCAATGAATATGTTTTGAGTAGTACTGGTGAGGGTAATCTGGGCAATAGGCATATTTTAAGTAGTACTGGTGAGGGTCAACAATGCAGAAAGCATAGTATAAGTAGTACTGGTGAAGATAATCAGCACAGTAAGCATAGTATATGTAGCACTGGTAAGGATAAGCAACACTGTAAACATAGTATAATAGCACTGGTGAAGAGTAAGTAGCATAGACATCATATTATAAGTACTACTGCTGAGGGTAAGTAGCACAGTGAACTTATTATAAGTAGTACTGGTGAGGGTAAGTTGCATAATGAACATACTGTAAGTAGTACTAGTGAGGGTAAGTAGCGTAGTCAACATATTATAAGTAGTAATGGTGAGGGGAAAGTAGCACAGTGATCACATTATAAGTAGTAGTAGTGAGGGTAAGTAGCATAGTAAATATATTATAAGTAGTACTGGTGAGGGTAAGTAGTATAGTGAACATATTATAAGCAGTACTGGTCAGGGTAAGTAGCACAGTGAACATATTATGAGTAGTACATAAGTTGTACTGATGAGGGAAGGTAGAGCAGTAACTGGTATGAGTAGAACTGCTGAGGTTAACTAATATAGTGAGTGTGTTATAAGCAGTAGTGGTGAGGGTAGGTAGTGCAGTGAATATGTTATAAGTGCAGTGTGTGCATTATGAAGAATGCTGGTTGGGTAAGTGAAGAGAATGTGTTATAAGTACTATCAGTGAAGATAAGCAGTGATGTGAGTGTTTCATAAATGCAGTAAATATGTTCTGAGTAGTACTAGTGAGGGTAATCTGGGCAGTTTGCATATTATAAGTAATACTGCTGAGGGTCAACAATGCAGAAAGCATAGTATAAGTAATGCCGGTGAGGATAAGCAGAGCAGTAAGCATAGT
Source organism: Protopterus annectens (assembly GCF_019279795.1). Taxonomy (NCBI): domain Eukaryota; kingdom Metazoa; phylum Chordata; order Ceratodontiformes; family Protopteridae; genus Protopterus; species Protopterus annectens. The sequence goes on along the minus strand of NC_056746.1, from coordinate 980,160,834 downwards.
ATAAGTAACACCGGTGAGGATAAGCAGCACCATATCATAGTTTAAGCAGTACTGGTGAGAGTAAGTAGCACAGTGAACATATTATAAGTAGTAGTGGTGAGGGTAAGTAGCACAGTGAACATATTTTAAGTAGTACTGGTGAGGGTAAGTAGCATAGGTATCATATTATAAGTACTACTTGTGAGGGTAAGTACCACAGTGAACATATTATAAGTAGCAGTGGTGAGGGTAAGTAGCATAGTGAACATATAAGTAGTACTGGTGAGGGTAAGTAGCATAGTGAAAATTATTATTAGTGGTACTGGTGAGGATAAGTAGTGCAGTGAATGTATTATAAGTAGTACTGTCAAGGGTAAGTAGCATAGTGAACATATAAGCAGTACTGATGAGGGTAAGTAGTGCAGTGAACGTATTATAAGTAGTACTTATGAGGGCAAATGGCATAGTGAACATATTATAAGTAGTACTGGCGAGGGGAAATACCATACTGAACATATTATAGGTAGTACTGATGAGGGTAATTAGAGCAGTGAACATATTATAAGTAGTACTGGTGAGGGTAAGCAATGCAGTGAAGATATTACATGTTGTACTGGTGAGGGAATGTAGTGCAGTAACTGTTATAAGTAGAACTGCTGAGGTTAAGTAATAAAGTGAGTGTGTTATAAGTAGTACTGGTGAGGGTAAGTAGTGCAGTGAGTGTGTTATAATTGCATTGTGTGCATTATGAAGAATGCTAGTTGGGGTAAGTGAAGTTAATGTGTTATAAGTACTATCAGTGAAGATACGCAGTGGTGTGAGTGTTTCATAAATGCAATGAATATGTTCTGAGTAGTACTGGTGAGGGTAATCTGGGCAGTAAGCATATTATAAGTAGTACTGGTGAGGGTCAACTATGCAGAAAGCATAGTATAAGTAGTATTGGTGAGGATAAGCAGCACAGTAAGCATAGTTTAAGTAGTACTGGTGAGGGTAAGTAGCATAGATATCATATTATAAGTACTACTGGTGAGGGTAAGTAGCACAGTGACCATATTATAGGTAGTAGTGGTGAGGGTAAGTAGCATAGTGAACATATTATAAGTAGCACTGGCAAAGGTAAGGAGCATAGTGAACATTTTATAAGTAGTACTGGTGAGGGTAAGTAGTGCAGGGAAGGTATTATAAGTAGTACTGGAGAGGGTAAGTAGCATAGTGAACATATTATATATAAGTAGTACTGTTGAGGGTAAGTAGCATAATGAACATATTATAAGTAGTACTGATGACGGCAAGTAGTGCAGTGAACATATAAATAGTACTGGTGAGGGTAAGCAGTGCACTGAAGATATAAGTTGTACTGGTCAGGGAACGTAGTGCAGTAACTTATTAGTAGAACTGCTAAGGTTAAGTAATAATACAGCAAGTGTGTTATAAGTAGTACTGGTGAGGGTAAGTAGTGCAGTGAGTGTGTTATAACTGCACTGTGTGCATTATGAAGAGCGCTAGTTGGAGTAAGTGAAATTAATTTGTTATAAGTGCTATTAGTGAAGATAAGCAGTGGTGTGAGTGTTTCACATGTGCAAATAACATGTTCTGAGTAGTACTGGTGAGGGTAATCTGGGCAATAGGCATATTTTAAGTAGTACTGGTGAGGGTCATCAATGCAGAAAGTATAGTATAAGTAGTACTGGTGAAGATAATCAGCACAGTAAGCATAGTATAAGTAGCACTGGTGAGGATAAGCAGCACTGTAAACATAGTATAAGTAGCATTGGTGAGGATAAGCAGAACAGTTAGCATAGTATAAGTAGTACTGGTGAGGGTAAGTAGCATAATGAACATATTATAAGTTGTACTGGTGAGGGTATATAGTGTGGTGGACGTATTATAAGTAGTACTGATGAGGGTAAGTAGCAAAGTGAACATATTATAAATAATACTGGTGAGGGTAATTAGTGCGGTGAACGTATTATAACTAGTATTGGAGAGGATAAATAGCATAGTGAACATATTATAAGTAGTACTGGTGAGGGTAAGCAGTGCAGTGAAGATATAAGTTGTACTGGTGAGGGAACATAGTGCAGTAACTGTTATAAGTAGAACTGCCGAGGTTAACTAATATAGTGAGTGTGTTGTAAGTAGTACTGGTGAGGGTAAGTAGTGCAATGAGTGTGTTATAATTGCACTGTGTGCATTATGAAGAGTGCTGGTTGGGGTAAGTGAAGTGAATGTGTTATAAGTACTAGCAGTGAAGATAAGCAGCGGTGTGAGTGTTTCATAAATACAGTGAATATGTTCTGTGTACTGAGGGTAATCTGGGCAGTAAACATATTATAAGTAGTACTGGTGAGGGTCAACAATGCAGAAATATAGTATAAGTAGTACTTGTGAGGATAAGCAGAGCAGTAAGCATAGTATAAGCAGCACTGGTGAGAATAAGTAGCACAGTAAGCATAGTATAAGTAGTACTGCTGAGGGTAAGTAGGGTAGTTATCATGTTTATAAGTCCACTGAGTGTATTATAGATAGTACTAGTGAAGTTAAGTGCAATAAATGTGTTACCAGTGCCAATCTGTCTGACAGGCTGATGTGTCATTGTGCATAACAAGGTAAAGTAACACCATCACCAAGAATACATAAGAAACAGACATGTACCCAAAAGTAAAAGACTAAAACAACCCTGTATATTGCAGGAACATTTCTCACAGACAAGTCTGCAAGCTCAACTATCCTCTGTAAAGCCTACAAAATTCTAATGTGGAGCATATTCCACCAATGGTACTGCCCCATGACCAAATCACTTCTTTTTAAAATATGCTAATTTGAAATATTCTGAAAGTATAGCCTAGATGACAAAAAAAGCAAATATCACATGTGGCTATGGCTGTAAAGCACTGTGGACCCTTGTGCACATCAACTGTGGCCATTGTTATTAATGGAATACTGCTCACTGTCCTGTCCACAATAGGAATGTTACCAGTAAACCAGGAAGAGATGTATGCCGCTAGCATTTATGGTAATGACAGCCAGGCCCAAGGAGAGGGGAGTGCAGCTGCTACATCACTCCAGGGCTTATGAAGCTCAAGGGGGCTCAATGAAGCCCAAGAAACATCACGAAAACTGAAACGTGTCGTCTCGAGAAGGAGATGTCCTTACAAACTAAGACAAAGAACGGCGCAAGAACTTTCATGTACAAGATCCTGAAGCGTTGAGTGAGTGCAAAGCAATAGAAGGCCGTGACAATGATAAAATACCTTTTAGTGACATAATACGGTGCATTCAAGATTCAACGAACAAAAACTTGTGAAAGTGACTGTCAACGAGTGTTCTCATGTGTTTATTCCTAGCTCCAAACTTATTGCTTGGATTACTCCTCCTTGCTTTCACACTGATTCATCATGGACTGCAAAGAAGACTTTACAGGAAAGCGAAGGAAGAAATAATTCAACAGGTAAAGTTCCCTGTAAATGCTGTAATTGTAGCATAAAGCACCCACTGACATTGTGTGCCTTTTTGTGTACATTATCGAGAGATTTGAGACTATAAATGGCTTGACGGTTAGCGGAAATCAATAGCAATAAATATTTTCCTAACTTTAGAACCACTAACAAAATTCTCGATAGCAATACAGCAAATTTCTATGTTCTATATTTAATTTCAGGTACCGGCCTTAAACATGTCATCTCAAAAATCTGGAGCTCAAAAACGTAAAGAAAAACAAAAACATGAGATTAATAAAAAAGGACTGCAAACACTCTTTCAAGTTGGCGTTAAATGCAAAACAAGAGAAACTGACAAAAATGAAACTTTAGATTTAGAACAAGGTGAGCCAAATGCAGGACTGAAACAAAGGACAGAATCTCATAAAGCCAGTTTGGATTTTCAAAAAACATCAGATCAAGTAAATCCTAATGTGATTCTTGCACAAAAGGTGGATGACGAGAATGTGGATTTGGAGGATGGAGGATATGAGAGAAAAGGAGATTTGAAGGAACAAGTCAATGTTAGTGATGAAAAGAGAAGTGAGGCAATGAGTACATCAATGTCTACAGAATCTGGTCTTGGTGAAGAAAAGAGTAACATTGGAATTGTCATTGGACTTCTTGTAACAGAGGCTCCTTCTCAGCTGGATATAGAAAACTGTGTTATGAAAGGTCATATTGGCAATTCTAAAACATTTCCCAAAAATATGAATCACCAAGTTTTTCCAGAAAGCATACTAACATTTCAAAATTTGAATGGTGAGAAACATGTCCGAGATTGGCTTGTCTGGAGTGATGTTAAACAAGCATTATATTGTTTTCCCTGCCAATTATTTTGGAACAATCTGTGTTGCAACATTAGCTCTGCATCCAAGTCTATGCTTGCATCATCAGAAGGATGGTCAGCTGCTAGAAAGTGCTGAAAATTATGTAGTCACATCCCAGAACATGAGAGAAGCAATAGTCATAGGGAATGCTATCTGGCTTGGCGAGAATTAGAAAGACGCCTGTCTTCTGATAAGGTCATCGAAAGTCTCTTAGAGGCATCAGTTGCAACAGAATCTGTCAAGTGGTACAACATTATGAAACAAATCATTGATGTTATACTATTCCTTGGAGAACGTGGGTTTCCTTTGCATGGTAGTTCACAGTGCATTGGTGACAAGGGCAATGGAAATTTTTGGGGGCTAATAGAGGTGTTGTCTCACTGGGATCCAATTCTAAAAGAACATGTGTTGCAAGTTAAAGAGTCACAAGAAAAGGGGGAATGACTTCAAGTGCATTATCTCTCTGCTGATTCTCAAAATGAGTTAATTGCTGAATGTTCTGAACTTGTGAAACAATACATTTTGCAGGATAGAAAAAGTGCAAAGTACTTTGCAGTGATAGTTGATTCCACACCGGATGCATCTCATGCTGAGCAGACAACATTCCTGCTACATTATGTAATTCAAAATGAATCCCAGTTTGAAATTGTAGAAAGATTTCTGAAATTTGTTGACTGCAGTGATAAAACTGCATCTGACATAGCACAGATGACTGTAGATACATTGAACGAACATGATATTCCACTTTCTGATTGCCGAGCCCAGGGTTATGGCAACGCAGCCAACATGTCAGGAAAATATAAAGGTGCACAAGCAAGAATACTTGAGCAATGTCCAGCTGCTATGTTTTCTCCATGTGGATGCCACACACTCAATTTCTGTGGAAATGATGCTGCAGAATGCATTCCTGAAAGCATAACATACTTTGGAACTATATAAACTGTTTATAACTTGTTTAGCTTTAGTTCACATTGATGGAAAATTTTGCAGAATCGTATTGGCTGTTCTCTTCATGGCATATCTAGCACATGGTGGTCAGACCATGTTGAAAGTGAGAAGCCCTTTGTAGCCCATCTGCCTGGCATCAAATTAGCATTAGAAGATCTCTTGAAGCTGAACCTAACTGCCAAAACAAGAACAGAGATTAATGGAGCTTTGTCTTATGTGACATCATTCATGTCTGTTGTATGGTACAAAATATTAGTTCCAGTTGATATCTGTAACAAAGGTATCCAATCCAGAAATGCAACACTGGATGTTGAAGTGTCCAACATAAAAACCTTGATTTCAGAACTGACAGATCTCAGCAACAGCTGGAAAAGTATGTGGAGTGAAGCTAAACCATATTGCTTCCAATTTACACATAGAAATTAAACTATCTGGAAGTCATGGTGACGCGAAATGCAAAAGGAGGTTCCATGTCGAAGATGCCAAATTGTCAAACAACATGAAACGGATGACTCCCCTGAAGAAGCATATTTCAGAAAGTCTGTTTTCTATGTAATATTGGATAATGTTATTGGTGGACTCACAGTTCATTTCAATGTTGCAGTGAACATTTCTGAGAAGTTCAGCTTCCTCTGGAAGTACCTAACAATTCCTGTAGATGAGCTGGAAGAAAAATCAAAATCACTGGCAAATCAATATTCTGCTGATAACAGTGAAGATCTTGTAATGGAGATGAGTCATCTGCCAGCTGTTCATCGATCAAATTTTGGAGAGAACCAGCTAAGCCCATTGGAGCTGCTGAACTGCTTGAAAAAGTACAAACTGGAAGGACTCTTTCCAAATATATGTGTCAGTCTACGTATTCTGTTGACAATTCCTGCCACTGTCGCCTCTGCAGAGTGCTCATTCAGCAAGCTAAAGCTGGTAAAAAGTTTTCTAAGATCCACTGTGTCACAAGAGCAACTAGTGGATTTGGCAAGACTCAGCATTGAGTCTGATCTAGCAAAACAGATTAATTTTGATTATGTAATTCAGTTTCGCTAGGAAAAAGGCCAGGAAAGCACCTTTGTTTGGCAGACAACAAATGCTATTATAAACATGTTTTACTATTATAAATATATTATTTTATTATTACATTTATGCTTATACATACTTATCTATGTGTATCAATGTAATCTACGATTGTTAGAAATAAATAATAATATACAAACTTACATGTGTGTGTAGAATTTTGTATAAGGGCCCACACACCTTCTTTGTACTGCAGCCCGGATTTTCACTCGGCAGCCCTGCTGACAGCATTAGTGGAATCCAGAATCATTCAGCAATGTATATCTATCAAGATAGCTAGATAGCTATTTATCTGTCTATCTATGTTAGTGTGTCTGTGTGTGCATGTATGTGTGCATGTAGATAAACATTGCATATACTGTATATGTATATATATATATATATATATATATATATATATATATATATATATATATATATATATCAAATATCTGTGTGTGTGTGTGTGTGTGTGTGTGTGTGTGTGTGTGTGTGTGTGTGTGTGTGTGTGTGTGCGTGTGTGTGTGTGTGTGTTTAAGAATACGAGTATATGTACATATTTCCTTTTTGTGTAACACTCATTCATATGGTAGCCTTGCTTTGTTTGTTTCTTCTACCCTACATCTCTGTAATGTGAAATTCACTGTAGAATACACATCTATGGACTCCAGCACCTGTCAAGAAATTACAAAAAAGTCCATCTCAGTGTGGGCGATTGATCTTTTGGAAACTGATTTCTGTGTGCAGCTATTTCATCTTATAATTTGATTTGTCAGGCTTGAGTTGTCAGTGTAGTAAACTGTTTTATATCAACTTGACTTATTGTTTATGTCATAAACATCAGTTCTACTTTACATTAAGCTGGCAGTTTATCAAACTCTGAACTCTTGAAAGTCACTTCCACTAAACTTATTTCCAGGAACACACTAATACCTAAAAACAACATAATAAAAACTGTCCAGACATAGCAAGCCCTGGTTGTTGGCATAGATCCCCTACCCCTCCCAGTTATTTACAGCAGACGTGCTTACTGCACCACAGGGTAAATTAACATCTATCGTCTGATTTACTGGTGCCAGAGCAGGTACATTTAGATTTGTGCAGCATAGCTCATTGCATAATTAAGGAGGGGTACCTTCAAATACACCTATGTCAGAGACCTTTCCTGTGGTGTATACTACACAGGTGTGCATGAATCATCGAATTAATGTGTCTATATGTTATTAGCATGATCCATGTTTATGAATCACACCAAGAACAAGACTGCATACAAAATGTAATACTTATATCTAGTTTATGTAAATGTGCATTATATTTATGAATACAGTGGCCAGTAATTTGTTCAGTTCAGATAAAAAGTAGAATAGGGTGATTTTTTTTTTTAATTTTTGAGATCTAGGATTTAAAAATGCAGTTTAATAGTTCTGTTATACAATTTCTTACAGCTTTACAAAGGTAAGTGAGTATAACAATCATTTGTGTGGGGGTGCGCTCGCACACGTGTGTTTGTGTGTGTGTGTGTATGTGTGTGTGTGTGTGTGTGTGTGTGTGTGTGTGTGTGTGTGTGTGTGTGTGTGTGTGTGTGTGTGTGTGTGTGTGTGTGTGTGTGTGTGTGTGTGTGTGTGTGTGTGTGTGTTCGTGTGTGTGTGTGTGTGTGTGTGTGTGTGTGTGTGTGTGTGTGTGTGTGTGTGTGTGTGTGTGTGTGTGTGTGTGTGTGTGTGTGTGTGTGTGTGTGTGTGTGTGTGTGTGTGTGTGTGTGTGTGTGTGTGTGTGTGTGTGTGTGTGTGTGTGTGTGTGTGTGTGTGTGTGTGTGTGTGTGTGTGTGTGTGTGTGTGTGTGTGTGTGTGTGTGTGTGTGTGTGTGTGTGTGTGTGTGTGTGTGTGTGTGTGTGTGTGTGTGTGTGTGTGTGTGTGTCTGTGTGTTCGTGTGTGTGCGAGCATGCGTGTGTGTGCATGTGTGTGTTGGCTACCTCTTCTACTGAGCCTTTTCTCATCTGGGAAGTGTAGATACGATAGAAGAAAGAAATGCTGAGGTGTCTGGCAGTATTACACTGAAACTGCTATACTAGGCACAGTGGTTATTAATAATAGCCGCAGCATGGCATAGTAGACTGACTTCTGGCTTATTTCAGTGCAACCTAGACCCACACAATAGGTACTGTAACAAAGACCCACAGCAGTCAATCTAGATGGATCCATATCATTTACTCTAATGGGAGCAACTGCTTAAAAAGGAAGAACCACGTGACACCCAGCCTACATGTTAGTCTTACAGGTACTCCTGCTTATAGTGGAACTTGTACATTTCATCCATCCACTTAAACTTAACATATTAAATAAAGACTACTGACTGTAATAGGATTGTTACATGGAATGCAGCATATAGTAGGTAATATCTCAATTCAAATGACATTACATAACACTTAAGCATAAGTTGTATACAAAAGTATAAATTACATTTTAAATTTCAGTCTTCACTACCATCTTAGGTATAATCTTTCTTTCTGCTGGTGTCTTGCTTTAACTTCCAACTGTAACAGTTCAGAAGGCTGAATTGGTCACAGCCAGTAATGTAATCACATCAAGTAATACAGTCATGATAAGGAAGGTCACAGTTGGTCATACCTGGTAATGTAGTCACGTCTAGTAATAGAATGTCATAGTAAAGAAGGTCACAATTGGTCACAGCCAGTAATGTAATCACATCAAGTCATACAATGTCATGATAAGAAAGGTCACAATTGTTCACAGCCTGTAATGTAGTCACATCAAGTCATACAATGTCATGATAAGGAGGGATAAGAGTCACCCATAGACAGAATATCATGCAAATCAGGTAGGGTCTGTCTGCCAGGTGGTTGTATCAACTCTTGGTTGGATTCATGTCAGGTAGTCTCATTATCACGTCACAGCTTTCAAATGAAGCTTTATACAAGTGTTTTCTATTGATTCTTAATAAATATCCTTCCTTGATCTTAACTATGAAAACTCATAAAGGTTGATAGCATTTTTCTGAGATTTTGTACTCTCACTATTTCTCCTGGAAGTACTGAAGACAATGCATTGGCTGCCATGTGGTATATGTTCTGGTTGTAACAACAGAGAGTAAAGAGTAACTTTGTCTTCAGTCTTCTCCACATCAGCAGCTGAGACAATGAAAACCTAAGTGGTTCTTTTGGAGAGTCTTTGCATTCAAGCAGCTCTAAATAACAAACTTGTTTCCAGCTGGTAGCATCTTTTCTCATAACCTTTTGACAATGTGTGTATGTATGGCTTTATTTATATGCCCATTAAATTGTAAATATTTTGGACTAGTTATGATATGCTTCATTTCCCAGTCTTTGAACATTTGTTTTCTGGCTTACAAACTGTAAACCATAGTAATAAGTAAGAATTTCTTATTTATTTGTTTATTTATATTTATTCATTCTTTGTTGATGTCAGGAATCCCAAGCCTCGACATTTGCTTTATGTAGCACAGTGGCTGAGTCTAAAGATGCACTGCACACCTTTGACCTCAGGATACTGTAAACAGATCAGTCAATGACAGTCCTTAAACTGAAACAAGTCAGTAGTTAATTTGCTCCCTGGCCTGCCTGATATTTCATTGGGAAGCATTTCTTCTTTTCCATTATTTTTATGATTTTCACTGGGAAGCATTTCCCTTTTTGCATTATTTTTATGAAACATACTGCAAATCTGACATTTTCCCTTGATGATCTTTAGTTATTTATTCATTTGATGAGACTTATTGCAGTTTCATGCTCTTTCTTTGCGCCACCATTTCCTGGTGTGCCTTGTATTCTCTGTAGCAACTTGTTATGTAGCCGATTGGTATTATTATTCTGTAGGAAAATCAGTTCCATCATGGAATATATGGCATACCTGGATGGGAACTGGAATTTTTTTGTATTCTCATCTAACCATTCTAACTCAGCATTTGCATTTCAATGGCCAGTTAAGCACACTAAAAAATTCTTGCAACATCACTTCAAAAATTGGTACATGAGCAACAGTGGGCATCACTTCCAAGTCATGATCAAAAAGCTCTTCTGTACATTTAAGTACTTTGTTTAATACTTCAGCAATATGTATCTCTTTGACAGATTTATAAAAATTCCCAAGACAAATCTCTTAACATGGTTGATGTTCTCTGTGGGCATAATGATGCTTTAGGTAGAGGCTTACAAAAATGTTCTGTAGTGATTTATATGCCATTATCACACAAACATTTCTATTGCGGATGTATATATACCTTGGAGTAGGTTGTCCTTGACTAGAAATCACAGTTCTACTATTTGCATTCATCAGTGCAATACAAGTAATTGTTTCAAGGATGTTTTTCAGCTGCAGAGCAGGTCAGAGTAAGATAATACTTAAACTGACAGGTAGTACTGACTTTCCAAGTACAGATCTTACTAGTCTTTGACAAATGTCAAAAAATGAATAAAATAAAATGAGGGCACTAGTCCTGCTCAGAAAATTAGGTGCAAAGTTTAACAAAATAATGTAGTTATTTTCCACTGAATTTAAATGTGTAATATTTCTGTCCCATATTTATAATACAGAAGGTATTTTCAGGATAATTTTAAACCAGGGAATTTAAAAGTACCTTTTCAGCCTGAGCATCCTGGTGCTTAATAAATATATAATCTACCTTGATTAGAGGCTGCCCTTAACTAGAAGCTGCACCTGCAAATAGCTGAGTTTCATAGAAGCGATGGTTTCTAACCAAAGATTTACAGGTATTTATAAAACGTGTCATATCTTGTGAATCAGTCAACACTCTGGTGCCATAATCAGATGGGCATCAGCTTGCACCACAACTGGATTACTTCTTCTTCTTCTTCTTCTTTCGGCTTTTCCCGGTTAGGGATCGCCACAGTGGATCACCTGTCCTCTCATGATTGGCAGTGGAGTTTTATGGTGCTGAGTTGCCAGCCCGGCACCCAGCCTTCCACAGAAGGTACACACATACACACACACACACACACACACATACACACACACGCACACACACGCACACACACGCACACACATGCACACACACACACACACTCACACACACTCACATGTAGGGCCAATTTAGAGTGTCTAATCCATCTACAGCATGTCTTTGGGATGTGGGAGGAAACCAGAGCACCCAGAGGAAACCCATGTGACCATAGGGAGGACATGCAGGCTTTAAACAGAAGGCACCCCAGCCAAGAATTAAGCCAGAGAACCTCTTGCTGTGAGGCGGCAATGCTAACCGCTGCACCACCGTGGATTTATTACATTATAATAGCAAAGACAAGATGGCTGACTTACAAGTTTCTTTACAACGAAGAAATTTGAACATATACAATTTCCCAGTGCCATACTGTGTACATTTTGGGAAAACACTTAAGACTAGTCATCATGGAAACAACTTTCACTACTGTCTTCAGTGGGCAGTGTGTCCACATAGCAGATTTATTCAAGCATTGTGGGTCAATTTAACAACTGCTACCAGACTATTTGCTTATAGAGCTGGTAGTGTTTGGTTTGCAGTCTCACCGATTTGCTCCTTCCATTTCAATTCATTCACATTTTTCTGTCTCATTGATACAGAAACTCTTCTGGGTATACCAATAACTGGTGATAAAACACAGCATTTAAGTATGGCTTTATTTGAATACAGTTTTTTAATTAGATGTTCTGTCATACTGTACAATGTACAACATAATCTGTGTATTACAATAAATTATATATTTAGGAGTTGCATATCTGTAATAAATCAGCACTGAGTGAGTACTGTCATACTTTTGAGGAATGACAATTTTATGAATATGTCAGTGATAATTGTAGAACAACAAGGAAGATACTCTTCTAGCAGGGTAACAAATCAATGTCTATTTATTACATCAGCTACTTGGCTGGCCTTTTGTTCAAACAATCAAGTGCCTTCTTGTATAAGGGTAATGCCTGTCTTGTTCTGCTGTCTCTTGATCATTAATATGTTCCCCAACAAAAGTAGCATTAGTCGGTGCAAGACATTTATAAGCAGCAGTTAAACACAGTGGTGCAATGGGTAGCATATTTGACTTTGATGCTGATAGATCAGAAGTCTGTGGGTTCTATTCTTCAGTTGCTTAGACTCATTTACCATTACTTATACTGCAATGCATCTTAATTCAGGGGAGGGATGCTTCAGTCCAGAGTGTGCCATCCTTTGGGTAAGATGTTAAACAAAGGTACCATCTACCTGATCTGATATTTGCTTAGGTGAATGCAAAATGTTCCACAGCACTTAGTAGAAAAAGAATGAAGCACATTATTATTATAGGACAAATATTTAGAAATATATATATTTACATTCTGTTATCTATATGCAGTATAAATTAGCACCAACAAATTTACAAATATTACATGCTTTTAATCCCAGTTCTTTCTGCCATAACCATAGTTTCAGTTTTTTTACTACACCTCCCACCTCCCATAATGTATTAAACATGACATTATCTGTGTGTCTGGCCATACCACCCTTCTAAATAAACCAAACATGAAAACATAATTCCTGTCAACGTCTCCTATTATTACTATATCCACATTCAGTACAACAATGCCTTATTTATTTATTTTTTTAAAAGACTGTTTCCTTCATATTTGTTCGAACATATAGTACAATTAATGTGACTAGTTTCATATTTATTCTCAAATCACTAATCATTAAATACCATAATGTAACTATTGCATAACCTAATAATATTACATGGGAATTATAAAATGACATTGCCAAACCAGCACATATTTCAGCAACCATTGACCACAATATTTTATATTTGGCTAATTATTCAAACTGCTCCCTTTGTGTCTAGGTCAAAAACTGCACATCACACAAATATACAGTATGTGTTACTTGTATTTTACACCTGTTTCGTACAGCAGATCTCCTTGTTTACTTCTTAATGCTATAGACATTGACTATATAAATTGTCATATTATACTTTACCTTATTTATGTTTGTTTGTGTTTGTACCTTTTAATTTTATTTTTTTCTTTCTTTCTTTGATTACCCCCCTCCCCTAATAGAATCAACATTTAGACCTTTCCACTCACTATCATCCTTCTCTTGACTTAAAAAGTCAACTCTGTTTTCCATGCACAGTTTAGCCATTTCTGTCAATTACATTTTAACATTTTATAACACTACTACTCTTTCACTTTCCATACATTTCATCGTAACACTATCCTGTTGTGAATCCATTTATTCTGTTACAGGGATAAGTACTATCTTTTCTAATCTAAATTACTTCCATTAGTCACATCATTTTGACTGCATACATCCTGAAAAATATCACAGTCAAGTCACAAATTACCAGTCTGCAAATATCTTTGCCATTTGAATATGCATTTTATTGCAGAATCTCTTTGTTTCCCTCATTTTTATCTCATTTAATAATATTTTTCATGATCTGCAAATGTCTTCACCATTTTAATATACATTTTCTTGCTGAATGTCTCTATTTTCCTCATTTTTATCTAATTCAATAATATTTTCATTGAACATGCCAAAGGATTGGGCCTCTAAGTCTGTTGTTTGCTACTGCTGACCTTTGAGAGGTTCTACCTTTACAACTCAGAGATTCCCTAAGAAATGTAGCTTTTAAGTCCAACTCAACTTGTTTTTACTGTATAAGCATTCACTCTCTCATTTTCAATTTTATTTAATTATATTTATTGTGTTTGTTCTTTTAACATTTGTATCATGGTCATGTATTTTATCATGTTTATGTCTTTAAGTTTTGAAAGGTGTAATTGAAATAACTTATTGATTGGTTGATTGACTGATTAATTGATTGACTGGTTCTTAATATAAACTCTGACAGAAAGGTGACAATTCAAAACAAATAAGAGGAAATGCTACTTTATGTGGAGAGCACCAAAGCCATTAAGTATTATAATTTGAGACAGCAACATGGTATAATTTATCTGACTGGTTTAAAGATGCATGAAATAGATCCTGGAAATGATGAGGCAATGGTGGAGGGCAGACAGCTGCAAAAAGCCTACTTACATTGTTGTGGAAGACTCTGGGTATGTCACAATCTGTATTTTTGCATGCATGTGCATTTTTACCTGCCACAATATAACAGACAGAAGAGCATATCATATACCAGACAGTTTTATACTTAAGCAATAATCCACAGCTGTGCATGAGAAAAATCCTGATATACTCACACACAGGAGTGGATTATTGCAATTATACAATGCCATTATTTAAGAATGGAATTGCTTACCTTTAATAACGTCTTTGTATAACAGCACTTCAGTCTTCTTCCACTTTGACTTCTGTAGACTGATGTACTGCACATATAAGCCTGGTGTACTGCGCATATAAGCCATGGTGGTGCAGTGGTAGCATTGTCGCCTCACAGCAAGAGGTTCTCCCATTCGATTCTTGGCTGGAGCACCTTCTGTGTGGAGTCTTGCATGTCCTACCCACAGTCGAGTGGCGTTCGAAAAACATGCATGAATGGGCGTGCCTTTGTTGAAGGTTGGGTGTTGGGCTGGTACCTCGGCACCATGAAAATCTACTGCCAATCATTAGCGGACCGGAGTTCCGCTGTGGTGACCCCTAACTGGGAAAAGCCTAAAGAAGAGCAAGACTGATGTACTGCACATGCTTATGGGACCTGTGTTCCCATGCTTACACAGTACATCAATGCAGTGCAGCAGAAGAAACAGATTAAAGAGAATCTCTGTTGCTGTTTATTTTTTTAATGTTTAAAAAAAATCTAAATTTTACAAGGGGCAGTGTGATATGCAATGCTCTAGTAACATTCTGATTTCCAATCTACTGATGTACTGCAATGCTGTTCTATTGCATGGCATAGCATACAGTGCATGTTACCATTCTGGCTTACTATAAAATATCTTATAACTCATCCAAGCATCTACCTGGCAGTTGTGCTGCTCATTTGCTATATCATACTGTGATCAGTTACCAGTCTGCCCTGCTGTAATATATCTGATAATGCAGCTCAGCTCCTTTGTGATAGCTGTGCTATGCAATGGTGTGGCATGCAGTGCTTCAATACTACTTTGTTTACTGAGTACCTGTTCAAGAGGGTACAACTATGAATACTCAGAATTACCAAGCTCAGATTATAAAAGGTCTACAACATGTGCTTACACTGCACAAAGCCCATGTATTGACAAACTTATAACACATTTACTCAAGACTTGTGAACAATAATTGCAAGCAAGTGTGAGTTTATAAAAAAACAATTTTTGAAAGGGGAACAAGACTCCCCCACACCTTTTCCCTAGGAGGTTGATAAAGACACATATGAGCAAAAGCACCTAAATTGTATGTTTATTTATTTATTTTATTTTACATTTGTTGACCGGGCTAGTCCAGCTGGATATATGTCCATTTTCAGTGGAGGCCCAGGGAGAAAAGCTCCAACGAAATTACAAATAATTCACAGAAACAGTCAATATAAGGTAAAAATTATTAACACATTGAGTCAGAACATGAAAAATACTTGCAGACAGGCATAGTCATAGCAGGAAATTACATAAACAAAGTTTTGTAGATATTTGCTATACAGATTCTAAAATATAAGTATATAATATGGAAAAAGGAGAAAAAGAAAATAATTAAAATATTTAAATTTTTTTTTTTTTTTTACATATGTCTATAGGATGTTATGTGAGGAGGAATTAAGGAGGAAAGGAAAAAGAAAGGTTAATCTGGGTTGTTACAGGAACAAAGCCAGTGTTTATTAAGATGTGTTTTCAGCTGTTTTTAAAGAGTGGAAGACTAGACAAAGATGAGATATCAGATGGCAGTTTGTTCCACATTTTTCCAACAGAGTTAGAAAAAAGGCTGTCACCTGCAGAGTTATTGGGTATGGTAATATTAACCAGTAGTTTGTTTGAAGAGCGTAGGTGTTTCAAGTTATAAGGCGTAATGAGGTTAGAGAGAATTGGTGTTTTAGAAGGCTGATATAGAATTTTGTGAGCAGTTAAGAGCTGTTGATAAATCAGCCTGTTAGGAAGTTCAAGCCAGCCTAGTTGTTTTAGGTTATGACAGTGATGGGTTCTGAAGAGGGATCCTGTGGCAAATCGAGCAATATTATGGTAGGATGTGGCAAGTTTCTTGAGGTTATTTTTAGAGAGGTTGATATAAATAGTGGAAGCATATAGAAGGGTAGAGATAAGGTGAGAACTAGCTAAGGTGGTCCGAGCTTCAGGAGTAAGGAATGGTTTGATTCTATAAAGGGAACCAATCTTTTTGTTTATTACTTTTATTGTGTTGTTTATATGAGAATCAAAATTGAGATTGTTGTCAATAGTTATTCCTAGTAGTTTTGTAGTAGCATCAGGAGAAATCAGAGTGTTATCAGAGGAAGTAATAGAGAAATTAAGAGAGCTTGATTTGTGGGTAGGTGAGAACAATAGCAACTTTGTTTTCTTGGGGTTGAGGAGTAGGCAACGGTCAGAGAACCAGTGTTCAACAGTGGAAAAAGCTTTTGGGGTAAGTGACAGGAGTTCAGTCTGAGAGGAAGCAGTGCAGATTATAGTGGAATCGTCTGCATATTGTATGCAAGTAGTGTTTGGAATAGCTGACTGGAGGTCGTTAATAAATATAGAAAATAGGAGTGGGCCAAGTATAGACCCTTGAGGTACACCTAAAGAGATAGGAAGGAGATTAGATAGTGAGGTTTTCCAAAGTACTGCCTGCTGACGGTTTTCTAGGTAAGATGTAAACCAGGATAAGGAAGAAGGATGAATTGAAAGAGATTTTAGTATATGCAGAAGGAGTTTGTGATTAACCATGTCGAAAGCTTTTGAAAGATCTATGAAGATAGAAGATGATAGATTAGTGTTGTTACGGTTATGGTTGATAGTGTTAGTAAAGGAGAGTAATGCAGTAGTGGTACTGTGAGAAGGTCTAAATCCATGTTGACTGTTAGCAAGTAGGTTGTTATGGAGAAGGTGGTTAAGGAGTTGTTTATGGATACACCTTTCCATGATTTTGGCTATAGGTGATAGCAATGCTATGGGACGAAAATTAGAGAAGTCATTAGAATTGCCCCCTTTGTGTAGTGGGATGATGTGAGATATCTTCCAAATGGAAGGGAAAATTCCTTCCTTTATAGATCTATTTATCAGGATTGAGATGGGATAGGCAATGGCTTTAGCTCCTATCTGCAGAAATTCTGCAGGAAATTTGTCTGCAGAGGGTGTGGTGGGTTTAAGTTTCTGGAGTAGGGATAAGATAAATGAGATAGATACAGGTTGAAGGTAAAGGGGAAGAAAAGTGTGTGGAGTAGGAGTGGGTAATTTAGAGATGTCAGGAGGTAGGTGATTTGCTAGAGTTTGGATAGTATTGGTGAAGAAAGAGTTGAAGTCATTAGCTATTTGTTTAGGATTGTTTGGATTAGAGTCCTGGGGATTTGGAGTGAGTGACTGACCTGGAGATAGAAGATTATTAATACTAGCCCAAAATTTTTTGGGTTCTTTTTTGGTGGTTTGTTGTAGTTGAAAGTAATAGTTCTTTTTGTCTGCCAGGATGGCTTTTTTTGTACTATTTCTAAGCTCTCTGAAGTTATGGTGGTCAGTTAGGTTCTTAGTGGAACGCCATTTATCCCAGGATTTATTTCTAAGAATTATTTTTTGCTTAGTATTGTTGGTTAGCCAGGGTGCTGTTTTAGCTTTGGTTCTAATAGTGCGACTTGGGGCATGGTTATCTTTATGTCTCAAGAAAAAACAACACATCTATAGCAATGCTTGATCTGTTATGCTCAAACAGGTGAGACTTGAGTACAATGTTCCAAGCAATGGAATGTAAGTCACCTGACAGCTGTGATACTCAGTGCTAGGACATTCAGTTTCTAATACCTTTCTGTCCCTTCTCTTATTTCACTGAATTGGCAGCTGAGCAGATATTTGTCTCCCAGTAATGTTCTTCCCTTAGACTAGCGTCTAATGACCTGTCTTTTCTGACATGTTGCAAACCAGTTGATGAGGCCAGTGGCACAACTGCTCTTGTCCTTCATGAATTTATGCAATCCTGGCATTATTCTGTCCTCTAGCAATACAAGTGGTGATGTACAGAGCATCTGTTTAACAAATACACTACCCTCTGATTTAAATTATAAAATGCCTCTTTTGACTGAGCAGCTGATTTCTCAAACACCTGAGCTACTCCTGCTGGTATTAAGTACTGCTCTGGAACCATTCCATTCTTCAACAAAGTCATTTTGAAGTAGCTAGGTATCTCATTGACAGCTAGGCTAGTCCTTAAATATGGCTATCAGCACACTAGTATTACTTTGTTCCCTGTATCTTGCCCAAAGGCTTCTATTTTTCATCCCATCAAATGTTTGTTTATTTCTCAAGCAGGAGCCAAGCACCTTCCAGTCCAAACAAAAGTCCTGTGGCCAATGCAATCATTCATTGATGGTCTAAACAGCCCATTCATTTCCCAGAAAGCCAAGAGTCAGGCAGCAGGGAGTGGGCCAGTCTGTTGAACCCAGCAGATTCCCCTCCCAATACCTCAGTGTCCTAATGCAGTGGCAGATCTCTTGAGCTCTGCTATAGTTGCCTACTGTAGGAAGCATCTGTGCCTCTACACACGTCTTTCCCAACATAATACACTGCTCCACTGGATAGTGTGTGCTCAGTAGGCCAATTCTACACAGGTGCAACACCCAGTGCTCTCTCTCTCTCTCTCTCTCTCTCTCTCTCTCTCTCTAGATGTTACCAAAGCTGCCTCTAGCTACAGCCACTCACTCCCGTCATCCCCAGCTGACTCCCTCCACCACCCATGCAACACACAGGTCATCTGGGTCACAGTCAAGTTGTTCATCCCTATGTCTAGAAGGGCAGGCTTATGTGCTTGTAGCATGCTGACCTTCAGTGATGTCAGTAATGATGTAACAGGATATCTACCTAGTATCTTATTTACTCCATAAATACAGCAAGTAGTGCTCTGGCCCACGTCTAGCACATAGCAATGAGACTGATAATCTCACAACTGTATGATGTATAATGTATAGACACGCACACACACACACACACACACACACACACACACACACATGCACCTAAATAAAAAAAAATAATCTTTTAAATTCCAGCTATAGAGAAACAATAGGAGACTAGTATTTGCAACTATAATACTTGATGTGTTTGGAGGTTGGAAAGCACCCATATGGTCAAGGTATATCAGTCACATGAAATGATTTAACACTTCTAACAGAGCTCACATCAAAGCAATGTGTCATATTATCTCTGGGAAATATCACTTTGATGGGTGGGTCAAACTGTCTGATCCTTTTCACTGAATAATAACTCACAGATACAGATGGGCTATGTTGTAGATCAGTTAGCACAACTGTACCTGCACTGAATATATAGCAAGAACATGCATGTATAAAATTCACTCTTTTGGAGACCAGTGTTCAAGAGTCATAAAGCCAAAATAAAGCTGCTCGAACATATACAGTAATTAACACAAAATATTATCAAGGTAAGATGTGTTTTTTTGTCTTTTATTGTTTACATATCTGTGTGTGAGATGTGTATGTGCTCGCATGCACAGACACACACACACACACACACACGCACACGTGTGCGTGTGTGTGCATGTGTGTGTGTGTGTGTGTGTGTGTGTGTGTGTGTGTGTGTGTGTCTGTGTGTGCGTGTGCGCGTGTGTGCGCGCACGCACGTGTGTCATAAAGCCTTGTCTCTCATCTCTGTACAACATATCCCTGTCTTCTGTATCATACAGGCTACTAAGAAGTGACCGCTACCTCACATATAGAGCCTCAAGAGACCATCTACTGTCAAACCTATTACATTTTCACAAGTCCAGTGGAAGTGTGAACATCTTCTCAAGGGAGCTCGGTCTCTTTTGCAACATGAATAGAACATTTTGGTGGGATAGGTATGTATTACATATCTACTCCACATAAAGAAAAGTACTTATTTTACCCTGTTCAAGCATAATTTGGATAAATAGAGAGGAAACTGCAAATTCAATCCCTGTTTAGCTCTCAGGTTTCTCATGAATAGGGGTAACAAGTAAATGTCCCAACATATCCTTGATCTGTATGCCTGTGGGTTATTCGTATAAAAAATATAAGGGATAAAGACTGCCATGGGAATGTTAGGTTAGACTCCCTACAGATCAGTAGCCTAGTACCAGTGATTATGCAAGCATGTATCTGGATCTGTTTTATTCTAGTACATCTGCATAGAATAATGAGGAAATGCCTGATTCCTCTTCAGCCCTAATGATAGTTCTGTGAAACTGAATTTGTAAGTTATCGAATTCTGCTTTATCTACAAATCTGTATCTTCCATGTTACTAATTCTAGGCTCATATTTAATAAAACTCCATTAATAGTACTCGGTCATGATCACAGTATTTGGGATCAAAAAGATTTGCTGAACTTTGACTTTTTGCAGTGACAGTTCACAATATGATTAATATTTTGGTTACATGTATGCTGTGCTTGTGGTATGACAGCAAAATTACTGAATAGTATATTGTATCATAGCATTCGTGAGTCCTGATAACTTAATGATGAAGTATCAGAATTTAATTGGGGCCCCACTGTGAGCTGTTTCCCAATTAAAGCATCTCACATGCTGACTTCTCCTACTGAAAGAGTAACAACAGAGCAACTGCAAATCTGTTCTTGACCTCTAGTGTGAGCAGCCATCAAAAACGCTTCTCTTGATATGACTGCAAAAAGAAAATAGGTTCCAGTATATTAATTAGTTACCAGCTCCAAGTCAGAAGCACTGCAAATGTTCATCTGTGCATATGCAGAATAGATACACCTCACACACACACACAGACACACACACACACACACACACACACACACACACACAAAGAAAATAGTTGTACAAGTTATTGCAAAAAATGGAATATTCTGCTAAGTACAATGGGTAAAAAATGCATATGTGTGTGTGTGTGTGTGTGTGTGTGTGTGTGTGTGTGTGTGTGTGTGAGTGTGCGCGTGTGTTGTGTGTGTGCGTGCGTGCGTGCATGTGTGTGTGTGTGTGTGTGTGTGTGTGTGTGTGTGTGTGTGTGTGTGTGTGTGTGTGTGTGTGGATTTTTTATTTTTTTTCTTTGTTTATTTATTTACTTATTGCTGACCAGATCAGTCAAAACAAGACAGCAGATACACATTTTCACAGGGAACAAACAAAATATAGAAAATAAATCAACAATACTTAAGAAAGAAAGAAAACAAAAATATTATATAAAATTTGGAATTAACATATTTAAAACAAAATGAAAAACACAGGAAAAGACAGCTTTGTCTTAACATTTTGCCCAATGAAGCTATTTGTAGCAAAAAGTATTACTTGTGTTTTTAAGTTGTTCAACTGTGTTGTTTTATTAAAAGTTGCTTATTGGTAGACGTAGTGCAAGTTTGCTTTTATTTTTAAGCATTTGTCTTAACATTCCCAAGTCTAATGAAGTCTTGTGTATGTTAAGAAAAAAGTGCTTATTGAAGTAGTAAAAAACTTTATAATTTAACTTTCTAGCATTTTGCAAGCCTTTTTGTTTTTTTATGTTTATTCTTAACAGTTTGTAATTCTGATCAGGCTTTCTTTTTGTTTATTTTGTGAAAATAAAATGAGCCATAATTTATGTATAGTTAAAAAATTCAAATCAAATCATAGTTACACATTTGAAAAAAAACAGAGACTACCTTCCTGTAGAAGTGAGGATTCAAAACACCCGAGTACTGTTCAAAGATAAATTAATCCTCATGCTACAAAAAAAAAATACTAGTCTGAACACCTTATGCTCTAGTCACACATATTACCTATACTGCCTCAAACTAGCTATTAACCTAACTGAATGGCATTAGAATTACTATGTGTCAACTGTAAATACTGTACATGCATCTAAACAAATTGCACTATTTGTACTTTGTCAACTACCTTATTATTGTCTTAATGTCCACTGTGTATATTTGTGCCCCTGTGGCCCAGGTTGTGGCTGAAAACGATCTGTCAACTGACTAATCCACTTATCCACTAATCAAAATTAAATAAATAAATACATTTAAATCATCTTGTTTATAGTAAACTGTTAGAAATAATTAGAAACAAAGGAAGTGAAATACATGCTTAAGCATTACATTAACATATGGGGAAAAGAGTTGGGTGAAGAGTGAATAGCAGACAAAGGTGGCACAGTGGTGCAGCAGACAGTGCTGTCTTCTCACAGCAAGAGGTTCCCTGGTTCAATTCTTGGCTGGGGTGCCTTCTGTGCAGAGTCTGCATGTCTACCCTCTGTTCGTGTGGGTTTCCTCCGGGTGCTCCAGTTTCCTATTACATTCCAAAGACATGCAGTAGGTTGGATTGTATACTCTAAATTGGACATAGATGCAAGACTGTGTGGGAGTTTGTGGTGTGAAAGAACTACTGAGGCAGGGCTAGCCCCACAGCAGTGTAAACACTGGCTCTAGATGATTGTCACACTTGAAGAGACACCCTGACCCCATGTGCAAAAATGGGAAAAAGGGCTTGTGGATGGATGAAAGGATGGATGTGAAAAGTAGCAAAATGTGAATAAGTAGATAAAAGTAATAAAGAGGAAGTTGAAAGTAGGATCTCTTACATTACTTTTGCTGTATGGCCTCATCTTTTCAGTTCCACTCAAGTCGTGCCATTGCTTACAATCTGGCCTAAAAGAAACTTGTAGTGAGCACCAGAAGCTGTACAGCCAGAGGAATGAGTCTTTGGATGTGTGGAGATTATGTAGTCCATTACTTTTCAGTCTGTTGTACAATCTGTTCCAGGTTCAACCATCCATGGAGAAGTGTAAACTTAGTGACTGAAATGAGGGTTAAACTATTTGTGGTACATCTATACCCATATTATTATGGAAACGTTTAAAAGAAACAGGTAAAGGGACATCCACTCACCTGCATTTTCTTTAGCAGCAAAGCATGAAAGATGCAGTCAGACCATTTTCTGTTGCTTTTTTTTCTTCCTGTTTTGGACATAAATGAACAATACCAATATAAAAGCAGCAATTCTTGTATGTCACTGTTATGAACAGGTACATTTCTTTGTGTATCTGTATGATGCAATTTAGAAAAATGTCATACAGCAAGAGAATAGTGGTGTGTTTACCATTCAACTTTATGCTAGAGTGATCTCACCCCCAAAAAAACTTCCTATGTCATAAAGCTATACTTGTAGAGTATGGCTAATACTTTGTGCCTTGTCTGCATTTGTTATAGTAGTCCTATGCCTGATATGTCAATTTCCATTCTATTATTTGTTTTACAATACCGACAAAATAAAATACAACAAAGAAATGGAGCCATACATAAGGGTCCCAGTACCTCCAGTTCAACAGCAACATAATCTAGAAAACTGACATACTATTGCAGTTTAGACAGCCATTTCAAAATTATATTTCGGTGAGTCAGCTTTCACTTCATTTTAGTTAAAGTCTCCATGCACTTTTTTGGCTTTCAACAGTCACCCACAAATCCTTAGCTATTTAAGTGACTTGCCTATACAAGCAAACACCTTAAGACTGAAATTTAAACCTAAACAACATGGCATTCACTGTGGCCCTAGAATTATTTCTCAGTGGCATAAGTACTGAAATTACATATACTGACACCATCATTTTGTCAGACTTTTAATCACATGTTGAAGTTGCTGAATTTGTTTTATGAACACACATTTACTATAGTTTTGGCATACAACAGAGTCATTTTTTTCAACATGAATTGCCACAGCAGGTAAGTGTAAAAACTTGATGATTTAACTACGCATCAGTTGCAGTTGTTAAATGATTGGTTTTCATTTGGCCAGAATTGCTTTCTGTTATGTCCAGGGTTGCCACCTTTTCAAATGCCCAAAGTGGGACATGGTCTTTTACTTATTTGCACAAATAAAAGCTTATTCTAGTAACATTTTAACATATAGAGGGCTCATATATAAAATAACTGTTTTATGCAACTATTAAAGAAACATAGGATATAATTTTGTCCTGTAATCTCCATTTGCGTGGGACAGGTGTTAACACTAGTTATGTCATTGTAACAAAACGTGCCACAAGAGTTAGGACAATTGTTGTCATAGTAATAAGCCTGTCTTGCTTTTTGCAGCAGTGCTGTTTCAGTCTATCAATTGCAGTCCATTAATGTGTACAGTTCCTTACTATTCGAACATTCCAGTAGAACTTTTCTGTTATTCAAAGAAAAAAGTTACTTGCTGTAGCTCAACTGCCTCATACAGTTTTGTGCTTCTCAGTCTTCAGCATACTATCATTCATATACATACTAGTCCCACCAGCTGTGTGATCTCTATATGTTACTTCACTGAGATTAACAGCTCTTGTGAAAGCAGTGATATTTTTAGCTCTGTTTCCCCATAATCTAATGTGATTGTGATAGCAATGCCATTTTTAATTAACAGCAAAATACTTTATGTTGGCTTGCCACTATTATCAGTTATTGTTAAAACAATGTCATTTTTAAATCAAGATTAAACTGTTTATGCTGCTTCTCTGCAATCATTCTGGTGACACATCTTTAATCACCAATGCTCCATTTTAAGCTTTAATTGAAAAAAATCTCTCTTTTGCTATGGCTTTGTTTCTGGGTTTCAGTTGCAGTGAAGCAATAAATCATGAATGGTTGTGGGTAAGTCCTAATATACCCACACCCATGAGTGGGTTATTGTTGTTATACAATGACATTATTTA